>NC_138291.1:175877500-176082500 GCF_965601325.2 Salmo salar
AATCCTTCGCATCCGACTCGTTAAAGAAAAAATCTTCGTCCAGAACAAGGCGAGTAATCGCTGTCCTGATATCTAGAAGCTATTTTCGGTCATAAGAGACAGTGGCAGAAATATTATGTACATAATAAGTTACAAATAATGCGAAAAACACACAATAGAACAATTGGTTAAGAGCCCGTAAAACGGCAGCCATCTCCTCCGGCGACATTCTGTTGTATACTTAATGACTAAAGATATTTCAGCTTTTCATTTTTAAATTCAATTTGTAAAAGATTCTAATAACATAATTCCACTTTTGACATTATGGGGTATAGTGTGTAGGCCAGTGACACAAAATAGAAATATAATACATTTTTAATTAAGGCTGTAAAAATGTGGAAAAAGTCAAGGGGTGTGAATACTTTCTTAAGGCAGTGAAGCTATTGGGATGGACAGTATGACGTAGGCATTTATATTTCCATTAACACACCACTGATCATTCAGTTCCCACAGAGCCTGGCAAGGGTAACATCAGGGTTGTGGGTTTGAATCCCACAAGCACCACTGTTAAAATGACCATATGACTATCATAAAACAATACAAAGGTTATAAAATGTGGAGAGAATGCTAGATGTGGCCTATTGCTATGCATCCCGGAATGAGAATGATGGATGTGGCATATTGCTGGGCATCCCAGAATGAGGACACACTAGTGCTCTGGGTGTAGATGGGGAAAGTGTTCACGTGAGGAAGTCCTCAGGCGCTCTTCTCCTTACTGGATGGTCTAATTTATATAGGCCTCCCCCATCACCGCTCATCAGAAGTGCAATGCCTGTTTTAGCAATTTAGTCTAATCTGGGTTAGGTAAATCTGGGACAAAGAGATGCTCACACACAAGCTCATTCATACACAAAGTTTCATTCTCACAGACATACAATCATACAAGCGCATACCACACACAGAATCACGCACACGCCACACACAGAGAACCACACATGCACTGCTTAGGGGAATGTACAACTAATTTCTGTTAAACACATCTTCCTAAACTGAACAAAAATATAAACGCAACATGTAAAGTGTTGGTCCCATGTTTCATGAGCTGAAATAAAAGATCCCAGAAATGTTCCATTCCATACACACAAAAAGCTTCTTTCTCGGAACTTTCATGCACACATTTGTTTACATCTCTGTTAGGGATGTATTTCTCATTTAGCAAAATAATCCTTCCACCTGACAGGTGTGGCATATCAAGAAGCTGATTAAACAGCATGATAATTACACAGGTGCACCTTGTGCTGTGGACAATAAAAGGCCACTAAAATATGCAATTCTGTCACAACGCAATGACAGATGTCTCAAGTTGCGCGAGCAATTGGTATGCTGACTGCAGGAATGTCCACCAGAGCTGTTGCATGTTCATTGAATGTTCAATACCATAAGCCGCCTCCAATATCATTTTAGAGAATTTGACAGTACATCCAACCAGCCTCACAACCGCAGACTACATGTAATCACGCCAGCCCAGCTGAGACCAGCCACCAGGACAGCTGATGAAACTGTGGGTTTGCACAACCAAAGAATTTCTGCACAAACTGTCACAACCCGTCTCAGGGAAGCTCATCTGCATGCTCGTCATCCTCACCAGGGTCTTGACCTGACTACAGTTTGGCATTGTAACCAACTCAGTAGGCAAATGCTCACCTTCAATGGCCACTGGCACACTGGAGAACTGTGCTCTTCACAGATGAATCCTGGTTTCAACTGTACCGGGCAGATGGCAGACAGCGTGTATGGTGTCATGTGTACGAGCGGTCTGCTGATGTCAACGTTGTGAACAGAGCGGCCCATGGTGGCGGTCGGGGTTATGGTGTGGGCAGGCATAAGCTACGGACAATGAACACAATTGCATTTTATCGATGGCCATTTGAATGCACAGAGATACCGGGACGAGATCCTGAGGCCCATTGTTGTGCCATTCATCCGCCGCCATCACCTCATGTTGCAGCATGATAATGCTTTGCCCCATGTCGCAAGGATCTGTAAACAATTCCTGACGCTGAAAATGTACCAGTTCTTCCATGGCCTGCATATTCACCAGACATGTCACCCACTGAGCATGTTTGCTCTGCATCGACATGTACGACAGCCTGTTCCAGGTCCCGCCAATATCCAGTAACTTTGCACAGCCATTGAAAAGTGGGACAACATTCCACAGGCCACAATCAACAGCCGGATCAACTATATGGGAAGGAGATGTCGCGCTGCATGAGGCAAATGGTGGCCACACCAGATGCTGACTGGTTTTCTGATCCACACCTACTTTTATATTTTCAAAGGGTATCTGTGACCAACAGATGCATATCTGTATTCCCAGTCATGTGAAATCCAGATTGTGAATAAGAAATGAGGGTTCATTTATTGTAGCTGGGGATTTTAACAAAGCTAATCTGAGAACAAGGCTTCCTGAATTCTATCAGCATATTGAATGCGCGACACAAGCTGATAGAGTAGCAATGGTCCAGAATGCTAACTTCCGCAATGCATACAAAGCCCTCCCCCACCCTCCCTTTAGCAAATCTGACCATGTCTCCATTTTGTTGCTCCCATCCTATAGGCAGAAATTAAAACAGGAAATGCCCGTGCTCAGGTCTAACCAACGCTGGTCTGACCAACCAACTGGTCTGACCGACCAACGCTTCAAAATTGCTTCGATCACATGGACTGGTATATGTTCTGGATTGCCTCAGACAGTAACATTGATGTATATGCTGACTCGGTGAGTGACTTTATTAGCAAGTGCATCAGAGATGCTGTACCCACTGTGACTATTAACACCTTCCCTAACCAGAAACTGTGGATTGATGGCAGCATTCGCGCAAAACTGAAAGCGCGAACCACCGCTTTTAAATCAGGGCAAGGTGACTGGAAACATGACCGAATACAAACAGTGTAGTTTTTCCCTCCGCAAGGCAATCAAACAAGCAAAGCATCAGTATAGAGACAAAGTAGAGTCGCAATTCAACAGCTCAAACACGAGACGTATGTGGCAGGGTCTACAGTCAATCACGGACTACAAAAAGAAAACCAGCCCCGTTGCGGACATCAGCGTCTTGCGCCCAGACAAATTAAACAACTTCTTTGATCGCTTTGAGGACAATACAGTGCCACGTTCCGCTACCAAAGCCTGTGGGCTGTCCTTCTCCGTGGCCAATGTGAGTAAAACATTTAAACGTGTTAACCCTCGCAAGGCTGCCGGCCCAGACGGCATCCCTAGCCGCGTCCTCAGAGCATGCGCAGACCAGCTGGCTGGTGTGTTTATGGACATATTCATCAATCCCTATCCCAGTCTGTTGTCCCCACATGCTTCAAGATGGACACCATTGTTCCTGTTCCCAAGAAAGCTAAGGTAACTGAACTAAATGACTATCGCCCGGTAGCACTCACTTGTGTCATCATGAAATGCTTTGAGAGAGTAGTCAAGGATCATTTCACCACCACCCTACCGGATACCCTCGACCCACTCCAGTTTGCTTACCGCCCCAATAGGTCCACAGATGCAAATCGCCATCACACTGCCCTATCCCATCTGGACAAGAGGAATACGTATGTAAGAATGCTGTTCATTGACTACAGCTCAGCATTTAACACCATAGTACCCCCCAAACCCTGGGTCTCGACCCCGCCCTGTGCAACTGGGTCCTGGACTTTGACGGACCACCCATAGGTGGTGAAGGTAGGAAACAACTTCTCCACCCCACTGATCCTCAACACTGGGGCCTCACAAGGGTGCGTTCTCAGCCCTCTCCTGTACTCCCTGTTCACGCATGACTGCGTGGCCATGCACGCCTCCAACTCAGATCATCAAGTTTACAGACGACACTACAGTGGTACGCTTGATTATACAACAACGACAAGACGGCCTACAGGGAGGAGGTGAGGGCCCTCGGAGTGCGGTGTCAGGAAAATAACCTCTCACGCAATGTCAACAAAACAAAGGAGATGATCATGGACTTCAGGAAACAGCAGAGGGAGCACACCCCCCCCCCCCCCATCCACATCGACGGGACAGTAGTGGAGAAGGTGGAAAGTTACGTTCCTTAGCGTACACATCACGGACAAACTGAAAAGGTCCACCCACAAAGACAGCGTGGTGAAGGTGGCGCAACAGCGCCTCTTCAACCTCAGGAGACTGAAGAATTTGGCTTGTCACCAAAAACACAAACTTTTACAGATGCACAATCGAGAGCATCCTGTCGGGCTTTATCACCGCCTGGTACGGCAACTGCACCGCCCTCAACCGCAAAGCTCTCCAGAGGGTAGTGCGGTGTGCACAACGCATCACCGGGGGCAAACTACCTGCCCTTCAGGACACCTAGAGTATCCGATGTCACAGGAAGGCCAAAAAGATCATCAAGGACAACAACCACCCGAGCCACTGCCTGTTCACCCCGCTATCATCCAGAAGGCGAGGTCAGTACAGGTGCATCATTGCTAAGACAGAGAGACTGAAAAACAGCTTCTATCTCAAGGCAATCAGACTGTTAACTTCTTATGGGTACCTGGGACGGTAGCGTCCCACCTGGCCAACATCCAGTGAAATTGCAGAGCGCGAAATTCAAATATTTAACATTCTTGAAAATATATGTGTTATACATCAAAATAAAGCTTAACTTCTTGTTAATCCAGCCGCTGTGTCGAATTTCAAAAAGGCTTTACGGTGAAAGCATACCATGCGATTATCTGAGGACAGCGCCCAGCACACAAAACATTACATACAGTTACCAGCCAAGTAGATTAGTCAGAAATATCAATGAAATTAATCATTTACCTTTGATGATCTTCGTATGGTTGCACGCACAAGACTCCCAGTTACACAATAAATGTTTGTTTTGTTCGATAAAGTCCCTCTTTATATCCAAAAAACGTTTTGTTGGCGCGTTTTGTTCAGTAATCCAATGGCTCAAAGGCAGTCACAACAGGCAGATGAAAAATCCAAATAGTATCCATAAAGTTCGTAGAAACATGTCAAACGATGTTTATAGTCAACCCTCAGGTTGTTTTTGGCCTAAATAATCGATAATATTTCAACCGGACAATAGCGTCGTCAATATAAAAGAAAAACAATAAAGGCACGCTCTCGGTCATGCTCAGAAAACAGGTCTGGGAACTTCCCAGGGTCCACTCACTCAGAGTGGTCTTACTCCCTCAGTTTTCAGAATACACGCCTGAAACAATTTCTAAAGACGGTTGACATCTAGTGGAAGCCATAGGAAGTGCAATTTGAGTCCTAAGTTATGGGATACTGTATAGGCATTCAATATAAAACCACAAACATAAAGAAATCCCACTTCCTGGATGGATTTCTCAGGTTGTCGCCTGCCATATCAGTTCTGTTATACTCACAGACATTATGTTAACAGTTTTTGAAACTTTAGAGTGTCTTCTATCCAAATCTACCAATTATATGCATATCCTAGCTTCTGGGCCTGAGAAACAGGCAGTTTACTTTGGGCACACTTTTCATCCGGAGGTGAAAATAGTGCCTCCTACCCTAGTGAGGTTAAACAGCCATCACTAATAGAGAGGCTGCTGCCAACATACAGACTCAAATCTCTGGCCACTTTAATACATTTAATAAATGGATTTAATAAAGGTATCACTAGTCACTTTATATAACATGTCCTACATTACTCATCTCATATATACTCTATTCTATTCCATCTACTGTATCTTGCCTATGCCGCACAGCCATCGCTTATCCATATATTTATATGTACATATTCTTATTCATCCCTTTACATCTGTGTGTATAAGGTAGTCGTTGTGAATTTATTAGATTACTTGTTAGATAATACTGCACTGTCGGAACTAGAAGCACAAGCATCTCGCTACACTTGCATTAACATCTGCTAACCATGTGTAATGTGACCAATCAAATTTGATTTGGACCTAATTTATTTATTTCAATTGACCGACTTACTTATATGAACTGTTACTCAGTAAATATTATTGCATGTTGAGTTTATATTTTTGTTCAGTGTAAATTCAGGAGGAAACAGTCAAAAAAAAGGGAAATAAAAAAGTAAAATATTCTAATACAACCATTTTCAGATATTCGTTCTTTATCAATCTATGCTTATGTGAAGTTGTTAGCCTGTGGCTTATAGTAGAAAGGACAGCGAAGCAGCTTCCACCTGCGATAAATAGTTTCCTTAGTTGAGCAGTGGGTTAGTATTGTTTTGAAGACGAGAGTTTTTCTAGCCTACTCCAAGTCCTATTAAAGCACTACTTAAAATCCTTGCCCATCATCCTCCTCATCATCCTGCAGATCAATCCAGTTTCCATGGGTTAATACAGCGCGTCTTCACCTAAACGGAGTTGTGTGTATGACTATAGATATGACAGGATTCGTCATGGAGAGGCCTTGTGATCCTCAGGAAGCCTTTGGTGAGTCTATTAACATAGTTATTCAATAGAACGGTCAACAAACCAATCAGTGTGAAGCAGTATGTTTTGTCAGATGGGAAGGGAGAGTGAATTGTTTGCTCTGCTACATGTATGACAGACGACAAGGGTTTCAGGCCTGTGGTCGGCCAAGCTTAGGGTTAGGTTTGTACCAGGTTTTGTGCTGCTACCATGTGTTGCAGCCTTAGGTCTCTCTTTATGTAGTGTTGTCTCTCGTCGTGATGTGTGTTTTGTCCTACACACACACACTCCCTGCAGGAGGCCTTTTGGTAGGCAGTCATTGAAAATAAGAATTTGTTCTTAACTGACTTGCCTAGTTAAATAAAGGTTAAAAAAAAAATATATATATATTTTTTTTAACCTGCCTACCAAAAGGCCTCCTGCAGGGACGGGGGCTCGTCTCAGCCCTCTGGTCGGTCAAGCTTAGCAGAATCATCAACTCTCAGCTTGGACAGAGCCGAAAAAAAACGCTCAGGATTCTTCAAATGCTTTGGCCATAAAAGGCAGAGGGAGGAAAACCTCACCTCTTACTGTGGAGAAAGCTAGATGCACGCACACACACACACACACACACACACACTGGGGGGGACCAGTTGGAGACACACACACACACTGGGAGGGACCAGTTGGACACACACACACACACACACACTGGGGGGGGGGGGGGGGGGGGGTGACCAGTTGGACACACACACACACACACACACACACACACACACACACACACACACACACACACACACACACACACACACACACACACACACACACACACACACACACACACACACTGGGGGGGGGGGGGGGGGGGGGGTGACCAGTTGGAGACACACACACACACACTGGGAGGGACCAGTTGGAGACACACACACACACACTGGTGGGGACCAGCTGGACACCACTCACACCAGACACCACTCAAAAGTAGAGAAGAACAAGAACAAAGGATTTTCTGCTGTGGAGGAATCTAATCAGAGACACATTTCCATCTATTTTTAGACCAGGTTTCCAGGTTGTGTGTGATCAGACTGGGAATGGGGGGGTTGAGGATTAATGTGTTGTGACAGCAGCCATCTCCTGGGATGTGTAATGATTTGAAAGTTTAGGCCTAGAGGGAGGGCATTCACATTGCACAGAGACGGTACAAAAAGCAACACAGTGCACACACACACACTGGGGATCACAGCATCCTACTTGTTGGAAGAGGGAGCATGTTTCTCAACATTCAAATAAATCAATCTGTACTGTAGTTGATGGATGGGACTGATTTCAAAATTATAACATTTTCAACAACAAAAATGTAACATCTCCTGCCTTGCTTGGGTGTTTAAAACAGACCGGACCCCGGCCCCTCCCCCAAGAGGGACCCCGGCCCCTCCCCCAAGAGGGACCCCGGCCCCTACCCCAAGAGGGACCCCGGCCCCTACCCCAAGACGGACCCCGGCCCCTACCCCAAGACGGACCCCGGCCCCTACCCCAAGACGGACCCCGGCCCCTACCCCAAGACGGACCCCGGCTCCTACCCCAAGACGGACCCCGGCTCCTACCCCAAGACGGACCCCAGCTCCTACCCCAGCTCCTACCCCAAGACGTTTCTCCTGGATCTGAAAGTCTGATGGATGTTAGGATCATTTCTCCACCGAGCCCTATGGTACACTGGTGGAGGCTAGGGGTCTGGGGCCAGGGGTCTGGGGCCAGGGTTCTGGGGATAAGGGTCTGGGGCCAGGGGTCTGGGGCGTAGCAGTCTCTGAGTTGGAGGATACAGGCCACTACAGGCAGTTCACACACACTTAACCCAGATCCTGAGTGTCACATACTTCCATTTGAACTAATAAGAGTGAGCTTAGAAACCTCTAACAAACACTAATCACGTAGTTAAATGTGTGTGTTCTATACTACAGCGCTATTAAAAAGTGTGACATAAAATGACTCAATTGGTTGTGGGGTCACTTACCGGCTGGGGCTGCTCTGCAATACAGCAGTTGAAACACAACCAGAACTCGCTCATCACTTAGCAGGCTTAACGTGTTCCAGGGTCTAGTATCCCTCACTGCTAGGCTAGGATGATGCTCCAACGTCCCACGGTAGGGTGGGGGACGGGGTACTGTAGCGCAGGCCTGGGTGGGTGGGGGTGGGGGACGTAGCCTGAGAGGAGGAGGCAGAGATCCAGACAGCCTCTCAGGGCAGTAGGCTCCTGACCGGGTCAGTCACACCTGGGATAGAGAGGAGAGGCAAGAGGTGAGCTGACCGTTTGTACAGTCGTCACATTAACACTACCCATACACACGTGAAATGTGTTCAAGTGTACAGTCAGTCACACACACACACACAGTTGTGCATACACACAGTCACACGTGCAGTCGTGCATACACACAAATGCTCGAAAGGCAGTGTATGCGTAAGGTTCTCCAAGTAGTCACTATCTGGGTTAGAGATATTCCTTGTCTTAAGACAGGAGAGACTGGCCGCAGGCTCCTGTGTTTGACACTATTCTCTACTTAGCTGTGGTGCTACTTTACTCACAATGAGCCCGGAGTACAGGCATATGCCATTGAGTCTGGTGACCTACACAGACACAATAGAAGTGTATTGCTCGGCTACCTTCGGCTAGTGTCCAACACTACTCACATTAACACCTGGCCTTGTGCAACCACACATAATAGCAAATATGTTGGTGTTCTCATACTTGTTTCCTAAAGGGAAAATAAATGTGCAATAGACTGTCTGGGACTTTCACTTTTTCAGCAGTCATGTCAGTCGAGCTTAAGTGTGAGTCCATTGGTATTCTGAGACGTGAAGGTGAGTCCATTGGTATTCTGAGACGTGAAGGTGAGTCCATTGGTATTCTGAGACGTGAAGGTGAGTCCATTGGTATTCTGAGACGTGAAGGTGAGTCCATTGGTATTCTGAGACGTGAAGGTGAGTCCATTGGTATTCTGAGACGTGAAGGTCAGTCCATTGGTATTCTGAGACGTGAAGGTGAGTCCATTGGTATTCTGAGACGTGAAGGTGAGTCCATTGGTATTCTGAGATGTGATTGCTCCCCAAAAATATGAAACATGAAGAAAAAAATATATATATTCTATCGAGGCACACTGAAGATACTAGAACAATCCACATTTACTTTTCCTCCGCAAACAAAAGGAGTAATGAGTCTGACAACCCCAGTGTAGAATAGTTGATCTATTTACCTAGTCGGCTTGTTGTTGTTGTTGTTGTTGTGTGTTCTAGGCTAGAGAAATATTCCTCTCCAGGCACATCCAAGTTACCAGTGCCACAGGGAGGGAAACCTGCATTCTGACAAGCAGCCAACGCACAACACAGCAGTTTTAACGGCCTTTGTTAAAAAGATGTAGATCAGAACTTTCCATTCCTACATTATTCCTCAATTCCTAAATATGCATGGTTAAGCACGTTACCACTCACACAGTGAGTGCATAGGGGAGAGTGGGGCTAAATGTAACATGGGTCAAATGTAGGATAACTTGGGGTAAAACGCAACCCTACCTCAAAATCATTTTTGGGGAGTGACTTGAATTGTGATGAGACAGATGGCATTTTTGTTGTTGTTGAGCAAGAGTAGTGACAACCAGGGAAAGTGTTGAGGGACAAAATGGTGACATGAAGTGGTTTCTGTGAGAACTACAGGCAGGGGTCAGAAAATCGATTCAAAACGTTACGAATCGCCGAGTCATATTTTTGTGTTGTTGCTCATATTACTTACTTTCTACTTTCCGAAAATACCTCATTTTCATTCAGTGTTGAACTGAGCATGTAACTGTGTTGACGGTCATTGATCTACAAGTAACTGATCAACAAGCCAAACAACCCTAGGGAATATCAGTAGCCTGGTGAAACCGCGCGCTGTGCGGGCCTGGCTTTCGCCGTGCTGACTAACGCGAGTAAAGCGGCCTGTTTTTTCCCCCCCTGTTCAGAGAAATTAGTAAGTGAAGTCACTTGCATTATTTGCCATGAAGTGAAAGTACCAGGTTTTGGTTACTACATGATTCCATATGTGTGTTATTTCATAGTTTTGATGTCTTAACTATTATTCAACAATGTAGAAAATAGTAAAAATAAAGAAAAACCCTGGGATGAATAAGTGTGTCCAGACTGGTACATTATTTCTGATACATTTTAAGACTTTCTGGTAGATGTTTTCTAAAAGACTCCTTTTCCATCTGTTTATCCAGAAATCAACTGCTCTTTAATTGCTTGTCGCTTTCATTTCATACTCTTATCAGTATTTTTTGGTTTAAACTGCATTGTTGGTTAGGGGCTCGTAAGTACACCTGTTGTATTCGGCGCATGTGACTAATACAATTTGATTTCATTTAAGTCAAAGCCTTTACTTATGCCAAATGTTTTAGATGGAAATGGTTGAGAAATGTATCAATTCCTTCATTCCATGTGTAACTCTGTGTTGTTGTATGTGTCGAACTGCTTTGCTTTATCTTGGCCAGGTCGCAGTTGTAAATGAGAACTTGTTCTCAACTAGCCTACCTGGTTAACTTTTTTAGGACAGGGGGCAGCATTCGGAATTTTGGATGAAAAGCATGCCCAAAGTAAACTGCCTGCTACTCAGGCCCAGAAGCTAGGATATGCATATAATAGAAAACACAAAAGTTTCTAAAACTGTTAAAATTATGTCTGAGTATAACAGAACTTATTTGGAGTGCCAACAGAAGATCTTCACAAAGGTAAGGCATGAATTATATCGTTATTTCTGAGTTTTGTGTTGCGCCTGGCGGGTTGAATTATGATTGTCATGTGTTTGTTTGATGGGGTGCTGTCCTCAGATAATAGCATGGTTTGCTTTCGCCGTAAAGCCTTTTTGAAATCTGACACGGTGGCTAAATTAACAAGAAGTTAAGCTTTAATTTAGTGTATTGCACATATGAATGTATGAAAGTTAAATATTTCTAATAATATTTTTGGGAATTTGGCGCTCTGCCATTTCACCGGATGTTGTGGAAACGTTCCGCTAGCGGAACCCCTAGCCGTAAAAGGTTAAAGAAAGGTGAAATAAAAAATACCCTAAAAATAGACTCTTCACTTTCATTTGTCACCCAATTTGATATTCTCCTATGAATTTCACATGTTGGTGCTCATGGGTCCTTTTCAATGGAAATACCCTCTAAGGAAAACCTCAGTGCATTCATTACTTCATGTTCCGAAAGTAAAGCATGTCAATAAACCATCTTTATGTTACCTCCAGAAGTACAACCACAATACACCTGTAGTAAGGTCTACAAATGAAAACACAAGCTAACCCTTGTGCTTTTCCACTCAGTAGCATGTTTTGCAGATGGAGTATACAGATCCAGTAGAACTTCGCGTCGATCGGTTCCTTCGCAATGTAGGCTAATATAGGTGTATTCTGTGAATAATTGTTGCTGTGATTAAAGATTTGTGTAAACACAATGGCAGGTACGTGAAGCTGCATCCACTAAGAAATGTCACCAGGATTTGGGGCAATATCGTAATATTTCTAAATACAATCACAGGAAAACATAGTTTGGAAACATTCACTCTGGTGTTTTGAAAAATTCACTCTTATCATTGGGGTCAGTCAGTGGCAGTTTAAACTTTCTTTGGGCAATCATTTCCTCCTCCATGTTAGATGTCATATTGCACAATGTGTTTCCCCTTTTTGTAAGCCTAGATTAGGCGGTTGCATACAAGACATAACTGCGGGAAGTTGTTTAGAGTAGGGGGTGCTGACGATCACCTTCATAATAAAGCATTGCATGCATCCATTTTTTATTTATTTAACTAGGCAAGTCAATAAGAACAAATTCTTATTTACAATGACGGCCTACACCAGCCAAACCCCGACGTTGCTGGGCCAATTGTACCTGGAATCGAACCAGGGTGTCTGTAGTGATGCCTATAGCAATGAGATGCAGTGCCTTAGACTGCTGCACCACTCGGGAGCCCATCTATGCAGACAAAATAAATAAATAACAGCAGTCACAGCACTAAGTTAATTCATGGCTGTTTGGAAAAAGCAGGTTGTGAACAGCACTCGCGCAGAGAGAGAGAGAGAGAGAGAGAAAGAGAGAAAGAGAGAAAGAGAGAGAGAGAGAGAGAGAGAGAGAGAGAGAGAGAGAGAGAGAGAGAGAGAGAGAGAGAGAGAGAGAGAGAGAGAGAGAGAGAGAGAGAGAGAGAGAGAGAGAGAGATACAGCCTTGCCATTGAGAAGGGTAGACACAGGAAAACCTGGCTCCCTGTAGAGGAAAGGCTGTGCAACCACTGCACAACAGCAGAACCTGAGACGGAGCTGCATTTCCTGACAAAATGTAAAAAATATAAAACAATTAGAGAGTGCCATTTCCCCAAATTTGAAACCCTTATTCAAGGTTTAAAAGACCTCTCTGATGACAATAGGCTACCCGTCCTGTTGGGGGAGGACACAGAGAGCTGTGTGTTGGCAGCGCACTACATTGCTGCCTGCCATAAGTTGAGGGACAGTTTCTGACAGACCAATAAACCTGCACATGTACTCTACTGTATGGCTGTTGTTATTGTTGAATGTATGGTTATTTTGACCCTTGGTTATTGTTGTCCCATTGACAATTTTGATTCTCATTTTTATATTGTAAATATCCAAAATAAGCTTTGCCAATATGTACATTGTTACGTCATGCCAATAAAGCGAATTGAAAGAGAGACAGAGACAGACAGAGACAGACACAGACAGACAGAGACACACAGACAGACACAGACAGAGACAGACAGACAGAGACAGACAGAGACAGACAGAGACAGACAGAGACAGACAGAGACAGACAGAGACAGACAGAGACAGAGAGACAGAGGCTCAAATGCCCTGACGGAGCGAGCGTGAGGCCCAATCCTGATGACATTTCTTAGTGCATGCATCTTCACATACCTGCCATTGTGTTTACACAAATCTTTAAAATCGAGCTCCACACTGCCCGATCCCAAATGGACATAAAGGAACACCTATGTGAGAATGCTGTTCATTGACTACAGCTCAGCGTTCAACCACATTGTGCCCTCAAAGCTCATCACTAAGCTAAGGACACGGACTAAACACCTCCCTCTGCAACTGGATCCTGGACTTCCTGACGGGTCACCCCCAGGTGGTAAGGGTAGGCAACAACACGTCTGCCACACTGAGCCTCAACACTGGGGCCCCTGAGGGGTGTCTACTTAGTCCCCTCCTGTACTCCCTGTTCACCCACGACTGTGTGGCCAAACACGACTCCAACACCATCATTAAGTTTGCTGATGACAACAGTGGTAGGCCTGGTCACCGACAACGATGAGACGGCCTATAGGGAGGAGGTCAGTGACCTGGCAGTGTGGTGCCAGGAGAACAACCTCTCCCTCAACGTGAGCAAGACAAAGGAGCTGATCGTGGACTACAGGAAGAGGACGGCCGAATAGGCCCCCATTAACATCAATGGGACTGTAGTTGAGCGGGTCAAGAGCTTCAAGTTCCTTGGTGTCCACATCACCAAACAAACTATCATGGTCCAAACACACCAAGATAGTCGTGAAGAGGGCACGACAACACCTTTTCCTCCCTCAGGAGGAGGGCATGAGTCCCCAGATCCTCAAAAAGCACCATTGAGAGCATCCTGACCGGTTGCGTCACCGCCTGGTATGGCAACTGCTCGGCATCTGACCGTAAGGTCATCACTGGGGCCAAGCTTCCTGCCATCCAGGACCTATACAATAGGCGATGTCAGAGGAAAGCCCATAAAATTGTCAGACTCCAGTCACCCAAGTCCTAGACTGTTCGCTCTGCTACCGCACAGCAAGCGGTCCCGGAGCGCCAAGTCTAGGACCAAAAGGCTCATTAACAGCTTCTACCCCCAAGCCATAAGATTGCTGAACAAATAATCAAATGGCCCCCGGACTATTACATTGACCCCCCCCCCCCCCTCCATTTGTGTTTACACTGCTGCTACTCGTGGTTTATTATCTATGCAGTCATTTCACCCCCACCTACATGTACAAATTACCTCTACTAACCTGTACCCCTGCACACTGACTCAGTACCGGTACCCCCTGTATATAGCCTCGTTACTAACCTGTACCCCTGCACACTGACTCAGTACCGGTACCCCCTGTATATAGCCTCGTTACTAACCTGTACCCCTGTATATAGCCTCGTTACTAACCTGTACCCCCGCACACTGACTCAGTACCGGTACCCCCTGTATATAGCCTCGTTACTAACCTGTACCCCTGCACACTGACTCAGTACCGGTACCCCCTGTATATAGCCTCGTTACTAACCTGTACCCCTGTATATAGCCTCGTTACTAACCTGTACCCCTGTATATAGCCTCGTTACTAACCTGTACCCCTGCACACTGACTCAGTACCGGTACCCCCTGTATATAGCCTCGTTACTAACCTGTACCCCTGTATATAGCCTCGTTACTAACCTGTACCCCTGCACACTGACTCAGTACCGGTAC
The DNA here is from genome assembly GCF_965601325.2 of Salmo salar. Classification (NCBI taxonomy): domain Eukaryota; kingdom Metazoa; phylum Chordata; class Actinopteri; order Salmoniformes; family Salmonidae; genus Salmo; species Salmo salar. The sequence goes on from NC_138291.1 coordinate 175,892,406, forward strand.
CCCCTGTATATAGCCTCGTTACTAACCTGTACCCCTGCACACTGACTGGGTACCAGTACCCCCTGTATATAGCCTCGTTACTAACCTGTACCCCTGCACACTGACTCAGTACCGGTACCCCCTGTATATAGCCTCGTTACTAACCTGTACCCCTGCACACTGACTCAGTACCGGTACCCCCTGTATATAGCCTCGTTACTAACCTGTACCTCTGCACACTGACTCAGTACCGGTACCCCTGTATATAGCCTCATTATTGTTTTTTTATTACTTTAGATTATTTGGTAAATATTTTCCTCTTCTTGAACTGGACTGTTGGTTAAGGGCTTGTAAGTCAGCATTTCACTGTAAGGTTCTACACTTGTTGTATTCGACGCATGTGACTAATAAAGTTTGATTTGACATTCACAACTCAATCATCTATTTCAGAGATGGGCAACTTTGATGGGGTGAAAAACAGGACTCATCATAAGGGACTGCAGTGGCTCGTGAGTCTGCGTACACACAATAACCCCCCCACCCCTCTTCGCGAGCAAAACATTTTAGCAGCCCCCCTTGTGACAGCGAAGAGAAAACATTTACGTTTTAAAGGGAGTTTCCTGCAGTTCTGCACATTTTGCCAAGGGGGCGTAGAGAACATTTTGCAATTTTAAAGCAAGTTTGTTGCAATTCTACACATTTTGCCATGGGGCAGAGAGAAAAATGTGCAGTTTTACAGGTAATTTCTGCAGGCCGCCAGTTGCCCATTCCTGATCTAGTTGCCGCGGGCCTTCCAACTGTAAGCTACGTGCTTGTGATTTAAAATAATCCTCAGCTGTTTTTATTTTTACTTTTTTTTTTGCCTATTTTGAATGATTTGATTTATTTCTGTCCCCTCATGGTGAATATGAAGTGATCTAGAGCTTGTATTTGTTTATCATTCTAACCTTGGTGTAAAGGGAACAATATCAAACACGGAATTCTCTCACCCTCGGCTTGCAGGCCTGCTCCTGCCCATGTCAAACCAAAACAAGTGGGCGTACTAGCCCAACTACTCCAGCAAGCAACACCGTGTCGGATCGAGGCGAGTGCTTTTCTCTGCCATATCCATGTGTGCCCAGTTTTAAATTAGGCAAAATATTGTGTCTCTCTCCCTCGAAACGAGAGCTCTGTTCATAACGGTCTATTTTGTTGTTGCAAACAGTCACACGTTAAATTAACTTAGGCTACAGTGACGACTGCTACTGAATCTTGGCTACTCATCACATTAGGACATTTATTTTATTGTTAACCTGCAAATGCTTTATTATAAAAAGGTGCAAATTTTTTTTTCAACCCAAAGTAAGACACTGCAGCAAGAGCGTTTCAAAACACCACCTCAGAAATCTCATCACAGTTTAGTGAAGGACACAGAGCCACCTGAAGGAAAATCACTTTGACTTGAAAGGGAAGTTAACTCTCACATCACTGCATAAACTGTCATGGGGAAAATGTTGCTCCTTGTTAAAGCCAGTACTCCATACTAAGTCACAGGAAATGACCAAATTAGAAAACAAATCAGAATTTCTAAAAAAGGCACACATTTTTCACCACTTTGTTGGGTCCAATTATGTGTAACTGAAATAAAAAAATAAATAAAAAATAAGTGTTCACTTTAACAGTGAATGTGAAAAGAATAAATGCTGTCCAAAGCCAACATAAACATCCTCTGCTCACAGAGGGGTTAATTCACTGAGCTATAGAACCACAGGATAAAGATGAATGAAAAACACTCACACACATCCTCCTCATGGGCCAAATATGTACGGCCAGAGTTGAAAGCACGAGAACAGAATTGCTGCCAGAGCCCCATCTTCAAGTGCTAAAATGAAAAAGGCCGTATTTCCGTCTACTTTGATTCCTCCAGCGGATGCTGTGCTTCTCCCTCTGCTGGCTGGTCTCTCTGTGCTCCCTTGCCTTCATCTATTCTGGGTCCTTTGGAGTTTCAGTCAGTTTCCGATGAGATACTATACAATCAGTGTTTGAATCATGAATAGACAAGATTTGACCAACGTTTGGTTGCTCCAGCTAACCTAATCCAAAGTCAGAATGGAAGCACATTTCATCCACTAGGATGATTCCAAACTCTAGGTCTACTTGTAATTAAGTAATGCACTTGATGTCAAGTCTTGATGATGTTGGAAGGGGGTGAGGGAAGGTAGGCCTACAACTTTCAGCCTTCAGTGAAAATCGGCATTCCACTCCACCTCATGAAATGCATGAGAATGCACAGATTTCCCCTGGGGCAGAAACTGAGGAGATGGTTAGTTCATTGCTCTGTCTTTAAAAATGGCAAACCTCACTTTCTCTCATATTATTGCAGTGCTAGAGAGGGAAGGCATTCAAATTGCTCCCCAGAGATGAAGTTGCATTTTCCCTTGACTGGATGGGATGATGAATGAGCCAGGTCCAAACACACAGTCACACACACACACAAATACACTCACACACACTGTATATAGATTTTTCTGTTGTGTTATAGACTATATGATTGTTTATTCCATGTGTAACTCTGTGTTGTTGTTTGTGTCAAACTGCTTTGCTTTATTCTTAGCCAGGTCACAGTTGTAAATGAGAACTTGTTCTCAACTGGCCTACCTGGTTAAATAAAGGTGACATAAATAAATAAAAGTGGTGAGCCATAAAGGGAACCAGGGCCAGTGAAATAAAGATTATCCACACCTGCTGCATTGTGTGGCGCTCCATAGGGCAGGCAGGCAGGCAGGCCCCCCCCCCCCCCAATACTCTACAGGAGGTAGAACAACAAATAGTGCATGATGGTATGGCCCAAAGCCTACTCTGTATCTTACAGTGGCATCGGCGAATCTTTCTGAAAGTACCGGTACCCATAAAGTGTATTAGAAGACTTGTATTGGAAGACTTCAGAATAGACTTACACTGATCTGTAGTGTTGAGCTGGCTAACTAAAGTCTGAGCACAGATACCCACAGACTGGTAGTGGAGTTATTTCTCTCTTCTCTAAATGAAATAGAAAATCTGCCTAACCGAACTTAAACACGACCACAAAAAATAAATCACTCACCCACCTCGACCATCTAGGGGACAAACGCAGAAAGCATGCCCGGGTAAAGTGTGTCTGAGTGGACAGTCAGAGAGCTAGTTTCTCCCCTTCTCATCCAGTGTGGGAGGGAGGTGCACCGTCACACAGCCACAGTAAAGGGACAGCAACACAGGGGCTGAGGAGGGGGTTGGGGGTCCTCTCTCGGTGGACTCTTCAGCATAGGCCTTTGTCCCCCATTCAGTCACAGATCAGTGGGTCTGTGGTATTATTCACCAACACCTCCCTCCTTCCTTCCTTCTCTCCCTCTCTCTCTCTCACACACACGCTTGGTAGGTAGACCTAGGCTGTGTCCAAAGAGAAAAGGTGTTTATTATCGGGGCGGCAGCTAGACTAGTGGTTAGAGCGTTGGACTAGTAACCGAAAGGTTGCTGGATTGAATCCCCGAGCTGCCAAGGTAAAAATCTGTCGTTCTGCCCCTGAACAAGGCTGTGGGTTACACTGTTCCTAGGCCGTCATTGTAAATAAGGATTTGTTCTTAAATCGACTTTCCTAGTTAAATAAAAGGTTAAATAAAAAGACATCTGGTCTTCCCCCTAATGAACAATGACTGTTGACAGGATGGGTGAGAAGTGATATGGGGGACACCTATGGAATCCTTAGAGATCTATGGATGTCAAGGAGAGGGAGTTATTCCAGCTTGTTGGATCCCTCACCAAAGCCATACAGCAGGTTGCTGATGCATAAAATACCCACTGGGCACAACCACTACCCCCACCCGCTACCCCCACCCGCTACCCCCACCCGTCCTCGTCACAAAAACAAGGTTGTTGTCACATAGGAGCTTTTACATAAGCCCAAATGACACTCCTTCTACAGAACCATTTTCCGATCAGATGTGTCTTACGTAACTATACCATGTGGTCAGATTCAATTTGGGCGACTGTCTTTCAGTTTAAATAAATAAAAGAACCGAGGTCTAATCCTTTTCAAACGCCACGTAAGAGCATTAAACTCCATTTTGCATTACATGAGTCCAAGCCAGTGTTGGGACCTTTTGTTTGCCAGCTCACAGCAACAGGGTTGATCAGGAACCAACATGGATGAACACCGGTAAAATGTAAAAAGTTGTGCGTTTAAATCATAAAAGGGAGAAATTTCACCCTATGGATACAGCAATGAAGTGTCTTACTTGGGAATTGCAAACATAAACATAGTCCTTATTTTAGGAAAGGACCCCGTTCATTCACTGCATCTCTTCACCAAAGTACTAAAGGGAACAATAGTTGGCCTTGTTTAGAAGCCGGCCCTCAATTCTTGTGTCCCGGGCTTTGTTGCCACGGCAGCAGCTGCATCTTCACTGGGACGCAGAGAGGACGGGGTTAGTGGGACACAAGGCCAAACAGAGAGGAAGGGGTTAGTGGGACACAAGGCCAAACAGAGAGGAAGGGGTTAGTGGGACACAAGGCCAAACAGAGAGGAAGGGGTTAGTGGGACACAAGGCCAAACAGAGAGGAAGGGGTTAGTGGGACACAAGGCCAAACAGAGAGGAAGGGGTTAGTGGGACACAAGGCCAAACAGAGAGGACGGGGTTACAAAATGTTCCATCCTGAGAATAAATCACTTTTCTCCCAGGTAACTAGGTATTTTCTTCCAAAACCAGAAGTGTCATTCAAAAGCATTATACTGTAAATAGACCTATTATACAGCATTATACTGTAAATAGACCTATTATACAGCATTATACTGTAAATAGACTTATTATACAGCATTATACTGTAAATAGACCTATTATACAGCATTATACCGGAAATAGACCTATTATACAGCATTATACTGTAAATAGACCTATTATACAGCATACAAATGTCTGGATTTGATTACAGCTTTGATCAGCATTAAAATTCAGCCTGATGAGTCATATATTAAATACATTTAATGAGTCTACGCCCAAAAAAAGCCAGATAATTGTGCCGTTATCCAGTACATATCCAGTATGATATAAGCTACTGCCCATTACCCACAATAGAAAAACATGAAAGCCCATAGAAGTAACTAACTCTTTGCACTATTGGGTAAATAAATGAAAACTAGCGCCAGTGGGCTAATCTTTTTCAGTGTGAACTGTATTACATGGAATGGAATACAGACCTCAGACTGGGGCAAAGGTTCACCTTCTAACAGGACAACGAGACTAAGCACATAGCCAAGACAACACAGGAGTGGCATCGGGACACATCGCTGAATGTCCTTGAGTGGCCCAGCCAGAGACCAGACTTGAACCCGATCAAACATCTCTGGAGAGACCTGAAAATGGCTGTGCAGCAATGCTCCCCATCCAACCTGACAGAGCTTGAGAGGATCTGCAGAGAATAATTGGAGAATCTCCCCAAATACAGGTGTGCCAAGCTTATAGCGTCATACCCAAGAAGACTCGAGGCTGTAATCGCTGCCAAAAGGTGCTTCAACAAAGTATTGAGTAAAGGGTCTGAATATTTATCTAAATGTGATATTTCATTTTTATGTATTTTTATAAATTAACAAAAATTTCTAAAAACGTGTTTTTGCTTCATCATTATGGGGTAGTGTGTGTGTGTGTGTAGACTGATAAAAAACATATAATTTTATCAATTTTAAAATAAGGCTGTAACCCTTGGTAAATATGAGCAAAACGGGCTGTGAAGAATTTTTTAAAAAAAAGTCTGTTTATCGACTAGGTCTTTCATTCAAAATATTCACAAAAATCTAACCTTTAATTACAGTAAAATAGAAAAAAAAATTAAATCATGAAACAAATATTTTTCTCAAATATGTGTCCCAATTATTGGCACCCCTTCATTCAATTCTTTGTGCAACCACCCTTCGCCTAGATAACAGCTCTTCTCCTGTAATGCGTAATGAGGTTGGAGAACACATGGCAAGAGATCTGAGGCCATTCCTCCATACAGAATCTCTCCAGATCCCGAGGTCCACGCTTGTGGACTCTCCTCTTCAGCTCATCCCACAGGTTTTCTATGGGGTTTGGTTCAGGGGACTGGGATGGCCATGGTAAAACTTTGATTCTGTGGTCGGTTAACAATGTGTTGATTTTTGGAGGTGTGCTTTGGATCATTGTCCAAAGCACTGAGGTACTTTTCTGCATGGATATCTTTCTGTCTACTCCAAACCCACCTCTGGTGTTTGTTTCAAAAAAGCTCTATTTTGGTCTCATCTGACCATAGAACCCGGTCCCATTGACAGTTCCAGTAATGTTTGGCAAACTGTATGCGCTTGAGTTTGTTGTTTGATAACAGTAAAATTATTTTTTTATGGCAAACATCCCAAACAACTTGTGGTTACAGTTGAAGTCGTAAGATTACATACACCTTAGCCAAATGCATTTAAACTCAGCTTTTCACAATTCCTTACATTTAATCCTAGTAAAAATTCACTGTCTTAGATCAGTTAGGATCACCACTATTTCAAGAACGTGAAATGTCAGAATAATAGAGAGTAGAGCGAATGATTTATTTCAGCTTTTATTTCTTTCATCACATTCCCAGTGGGTCAGAAGTTTACATACACTCAATAAGTATTTGGTAGCATTGCCTATAAATTGTTTATCTTGAGTCAAACGTTTTGGGTAGCCTCCCACAATAAGTTGGGTGAATTTTGGCCCATTCCTCCTGACAGAGCTGGTGTAAGTGAGTCAGGTTTGTAGGCCTCCTTGCTCTCACACACACATTTTCTATAGGATTGAGGTCAGGGCTTTGTGATGGCCACTCCAATACCTTGACTTTGGAAGTATGCTTGGGGTCATTGTCCATTTGGAAGACACCATTTGGAAGACACATTTGCGACCAAGCTTTAACTTGCCGACTGATGTCTTGAGATGTTGCTTCAATAAATCCACATAATTTTCCTTCCTCATGACACCATCTATTTTGTGAAGTCCCCCAGTCCCTCCTGCAGCAAAGCACCCCAACAACATTATGCTGCCACCCCCATGCTTCACGGTTGGGATGGTGTTCTTCGGCTTGCAAGCATCCCTTTTTCCTCCAAACATGACGATGGTCATTATGGCCAAACAGTTCTATTTTTGTTTCATCAGACTAGAGAACGTTTCTCCAAAAAGTACAATCTTGGTCCCCATGTGCAGTTGCAAACCGTAGTCTCGGTTTTTTATGGCGGTGTTGGAGCAGTGGCTTCTTCATTTCTGAGCGGCCTTTCAGGTTATGTCGATAAAGGACTCGTTTTACTGTGAGATATAGATACTTTTGTGCCCGTTTCCTCCAGCATCTTCACAAGGTCTTTTGCTGCTGTTCTGGGATTGATTTTCACTTTTCGCACCGAAGTACGTTCATCTCTAGGAGACAGAATGCGTCTCCGTCCTGAGCGGTATGACGGCTACGTGGTCCCATGGTGTTTATACTTGCGTACTATTGTTTGTACAGATGAACGTGGTACCTTCAGGCATTTGGAAATTGCTCCCAAGGATGAACCAGACTTGTGGAGGCCATTACATCATTTTCTGGAATTTTCCAAGCTGTTTAAAAAGGCACAGTCAACTTAGTGTATGTAAACTTCTGACCCAATGGAATTGTGATAGTGAATTATAAGTGAAATAATCTGTCTGTAAACAATTGTTGGAAAAATGACTTGTGTCATGCACAAAGTAGATGTCCTAACCGACTTGCCAAAACTATAGTTTGTTAACAAGAAATTTGTGGATAGGTTGAAAAACGAGTTTTAATGACTCCAACCTAAGTGTATGTAAACTTCCGACTTCAACTGTATGTAGGTGGCGTCTGGTCGTAGTTTTGGAGACTTTCTGACCCCAAGACCCAACTAAAGTCTGCAATTATTCAGCTGTGATCCCTGGAGATTTTTTGGCCACTCAAATCATCCTCCTCACTGTGCGTGGGGTCAATATAGACACACGTCCTCTTCTAGGCCCATTGTTAACATCAACAGTTGCTTTAAACTTCTTTATTATTGCCCTGATCGTGGACATGGGAATTTTCAACCGTTGAGCTATTTTCTTATAGCCATTTCCTAATTTGTGTAGCTCAGCAACCTTTGGTCGCACATCATTACTGTATTCTCCGTCTTTCCCATAGTGATGGATGGCTATGGGAACTTGGCCTGTGTGTCACCTCAGTTTATACCCCAGTGAAACAGAAAGTCATGGCCTACCACTTAAGTGTTCCTAATCACTCAGGTGAACATAATGTAAAATATTAATGGGAATATACTTCAGTTAGATTTTACTCATAAGAATTTCTTGGGGTGGCAATAATTGTGGCACATGTTTCGGATAAAAATATTTAAAAAAAATGTTTTCCCTTCCCCCTAAATCATTTTACTTCAATTAAAAGGCTCGATTTTTGTGAATATTTTGAATGAAAGACCAAGAGGATAATTTTTTTTTCCACAACCCGTTTTGCTCATATTTACCAAGGTTGTCAATATTAGTGGAAGGCACTGTATTTGAATAATTAGTAGGCTGCCGCATATATACCTTTCATAATATTTATCTGGTTACTAACCTACCTCTTTCTCTCTATTGTTGCTTAATTTCTTCCTCGCTTTTAACAGTTAAATGAAATACGTTTCGTTGTCCCCATCTTCATCATTCTAATGACATCCTTGAATAATAATGGGACTAGAAATAGATGCAGAAGGCCTTCACTTGACGAAGATTGAATGGTTATGGATCTGAATAAATAACTGCTATAGCCTACCACCATTCTATTGGCTGCTGTATTTAACATTCAGCAAACAAGAGCTTGTGTCCCTCTTTGAATAGTCTATTTGTATAAGAAAAAAAGATAGCCTAGAATAGCTTGCTGGACATCTTTTCCTGCATGAGACCTGCGTTATTTTAAGGCTAAGCCAGCAGAACATAGGCGCTTCCGTATTGCGCAAGAGACAAGAGGCTGTCAGTTAGAAGCTTATTATGCGTAACCCATCATTAATTAGCTGAATATAGAAGGTTAATATTGCATTAAATGTATTACCTCAATGAGGTAGGCTAGGACATCTATATATAGGGCTATATATCGATCTAGAACAGTATCTATTTTGAATGCAATTTGAATGTAGTTGGGGAGAGAGAGAGAGAGAGTGCTCACACATGCACTGATTTAAAGCTACGATAGGCTTTTTTAAAACTCTGCAGCCCTAGTTAGTGGGACACAAGGCCCAACAGAGAGTTAGGGCCCAACAGAGAGAAAGGGGTTAATGAGACATGGCCCAACAGAGAGGAAGGGCCCAACAGAGAGAAAGGGGTTAGTGAGACAAGGCCCAACAGAGAGTTAGGGCCCAACAGAGAGTTAGGGCCCAACAGAGAGTTAGGGCCCAACAGAGAAGAAGGGGTTAATGAGACACGGCCCAACAGAGAGTTAGGGCCCAACAGAGAAGAAGGGGTTAATGAGACAAGGCCCAACAGAGAGTTAGGGCCCAACAGAGAGTTAGGGCCCAACAGAGAGTTAGGGCCCAACAGAGAGGAAGGGGTGAGTGAGACAAGGCCCAACAGAGAGGAAGGGGTTAATGAGACAAGGCCCAACAGAGAGTTAGGGCCCAACAGAGAGGAAGGGGTTAATGAGACAAGGCCCAACAGAGAGTTAGGGCCCAACAGAGAGGAAGGGCCCAACAGAGAGGAAGGGGTTAGTGAGACAAGGCCCAACAGAGAGTTAGGGGTTAGTGAGACAAGGCCCAACAGAGAGGAAGGGGTTAGTGAGACAAGGCCCAACAAATGGGGAGAGCTCACCACTTGTCTTACAAACACACACCGAAATCCTCAAACAGTTCCTAGCACAAATGATTTCACATTACACACATTACCTAACCATGCATATGCATCTATGCACTCACGCATCTAAACACGTGCACACAAAGCTGAGTAGTGGGAGCAAGGTGCAGTCCTACAATACATCTCCACATGTTAAACAACAGTGTGTTTAAAGTAAGGGGTTCTCTTTCAAGGACATGGCATTTCATTTTACATGTCACAGGGCAGCCGCGGACAAGGGACATGGGTTAAGTTCAACTGAATTGGCCAAAGAGTGAGTGGTTCTGGAGCATCAGCTCCACCCTAAAGCAGAGCAGCTTTCCCATGCCCACCAGACTTCTAGCTTCCTCACTTGGGCGGGAGTAGAGAATCCTCTTAAGTCATCCTCAAATGAAGCACTGTAGCGATCCCAAACTTTGACGAGAACAAAGCAGAATTGACATGAAGAGAACTACACCGTTAAAAACGACACCGTAAAACTATAGCATGGTACACACCCCGACTGTGCAGTTGCTTTGTTGTTGTGGAACCATGAAACAGGACAGTTCCAAGTGAGTGAGAACTGTTCTGTTAGTCAAGCGGTAGTATTGTTACTGGTGGCGTTGCAGGTTGTTCTTATTGCAGTTGTGTCATGCATCTCAGAAGAGTTCTAAATCACATTAAATTAGGCCTAACAATTCTCCACGTTGTGTTCATAATGAGAGGTGGCCTAGCCTAACATTCCTGAAGATAATGGAATAACTAGCAAATCATATACTCAGCAGCAGTCTGACTTACCACAGGACAGCAGATGTGACATGGCATTTACTTTGAATGATGTATTTCCAGGGAATTTTATTGATTTATGATGTACTCGGCTACACCTCTAATTCTGCAGCAATAGCCTAAATGTATGCTGGTTTAGGAGGAAGTCTAAGCCTAACAGTGTAGATAATCTGAACAGTGCATTGTTTAGGCTGTGACTGCATGCATTTATTTTGACAACGGCACCCCTTTTATTACACCAACAACAAAATATCCTCTCCTCTATTGTTTTTAGTGCAAATTCAGTTTTGCCAATAAAGCATTTCCCACAAGTCAGCTGAATACAGACAGTGGAGGGCTTAAATTGACCATATGGTGCCACTAATCCACAGTAATCTTTCACAAAGATGACAAAAAAAAGTTGTGATAAATCACTCTTACGTAACAGTTGGGATTGTCTGCGGAAATCGTGCCTTTGGAAGAATACCTGCGCTTCACAAAGAAGCCTGCCAAGCCGGGGGGGACAAAGCAATTTGTAAATGTAGTCTAATCCTGAGACAAAACTATCTCAATTTCAACAAACAGCACAATTCTTATTCTAAAAAGGCCCTCTTCTTATTTCTTACTGCCCAGAATTCAAAATACGACAGAGCAGACGTGGGGCCTAGACTAGACGACAGAGCAGACGTGGGGCCTAGACTAGACGACAGAGCAGACGTGGGGCCTAGACTAGACGACAGAGCAGACGTGGGGCCTAGACTAGACGACAGAGCAGACGTGGGGCCTAGACTAGACGACAGAGCAGACATGGGGCCTAGACTAGACGACAGAGCAGACATGGGGCCTAGACTAGACGACAGAGCAGACATGGGGCCTAGACTAGACGACAGAGCAGACATGGGGCCTAGACTAGACGACAGAGCAGACATGGGGCCTAGACTAGACGACAGAGCAGACATGGGGCCTAGACTAGACGACAGAGCAGACATGGGGCCTAGACTAGACGACAGAGCAGACATGGGGCCTAGACTAGACGACAGAGCAGACGTGGGGCCTAGACTAGACGACAGAGCAGACGTGGGGCCTAGACAATAGAACAGAGCAGACGTGGGGCCTAGACTAGACGACAGAGCAGACATGGGGCCTAGACTAGACGACAGAGCAGACATGGGGCCTAGACTAGACGACAGAGCAGACATGGGGCCTAGACTAGACGACAGAGCAGACATGGGGCCTAGACTAGACGACAGAGCAGACATGGGGCCTAGACTAGACGACAGAGCAGACATGGGGCCTAGACTAGACGACAGAGCAGACATGGGGCCTAGACTAGACGACAGAGCAGACATGGGGCCTAGACTAGACGACAGAGCAGACATGGGGCCTAGACTAGACGACAGAGCAGACATGGGGCCTAGACTAGACGACAGAGCAGACATGGGGCCTAGACTAGACGACAGAGCAGACATGGGGCCTAGACTAGACGACAGAGCAGACATGGGGCCTAGACAATAGAACAGAGCAGACGTGGGGCCTAGACTAGACGACAGAGCAGACATGGGGCCTAGACAATAGAACAGAGCTGACATGGGGCCTAGACAATAGAACAGAGCAGACATAGGACCTACACAAAACCCTGAGCTAGAACTTTGACTGTACAAATCCACTCATTTCTCTCTATGGGTGCACTGTGCTGCATCTGCTAGGATAAAGCACGTAGACCTCCCTATGCTGAATGGGCACAAGCAATGCTAGCCTAGCAGTACAGTACGATTATACAGCCCCAAACAAAAGGGTTCCTGGCCATCTGCACTGCCCTCAATGGCATGCCTTTTTAGTCTCCCACCAAAACGCTTCCCCCTGCCCCATTCCACCCAAAAGCACCATGTGACATTCCTCTACTCTTGCTAGATTGTATTCTCTCTGGTTAATTTCCCTACTTTCCTCCTGGTTAGACTGATCTCCCTCCTTATTGGTGACACTGGCCCTTCTATCTCCTCTTTATTCCCATGGGTACTTGGCATCAATTCCATTTCAACTGTGTCAATTTGTGAGCATCTCGCATTTACAATTCAATTCATTAACTGCTGCATATTAATTGGTGAATTGACCGAGGCAAAAATGGGAAAAAGGGACAACAAACCCGATTTACATTTACATTTTAGTCATTTAGCAGACGCTCTTATCCAGAGCGACTTACAGTAGTGAATGCATACATTTCATACTTTTTTTTTCTCGTACTGGTCCCCCGTGGGAATCGAACCCACAACCCTGGTGTTGCAAACACCATGCTCTACCAACTGAGCCACACGGGATATCAGTCCACAGTCCAGTCGTGGACTCCCCTCATTGGTAATGAGGGGAAGTTATTCAATGTATCAATTACGGGCAATATACCAGTGGGGCGGCAGGTAGCCTGGTGGTTAAGAACGTTGGGCCAGCAATCGAAAAGTCTCTGGTTCGAATCCCGAAATGCCGTTCTTCCCTTGAGCAAGGCAGTTAACCAACAACTGTTCCCTGGACACTGATGACGTGGATGGTCCTCCCTGATTCAGAGGTATCCCCTTTCCCTTACTATCAATGCATTTTTGAATTGATAGGTGAAAAAGCTTAAAAAGGATCCCGGTCCTGATATCATTCCTCACCGTTGTCCTTCCCCTACGTTTTCTGAAAGCCTCGCCATACCAGCCTTCTCTGCTCGTATACACGGTAAACATTACGTGAGGATAGAACCCATTAAATAACCCTAGAGTTAGCCAGCTAACTTGCCTAAATAAATTGTGAAATTACTTCCCTGGACCACCTATAGTACTGTAGGTGATGGATAAATAAACCTAGTCCTTACATAAGGGCCAACATGGTAGCTAGCTTGCCTTTGACTAACACAAGGCTCATGTTACAGATGGTGTATTGAATATGAACCATCCATAGGCAACGGAGCTAATCAAACGAGAGAGACATTTAAGTGTAGTAGAAACCTTTTTCCAGGGTTTATGGGAGTTGTCCCGCATAGCCTAGTTCTGCAGGCATCACGTCGAGGAACAAGCAAGTCTTTCAGGAGAACCGAATCACAAGACAGCAGCACTGTCACTGCATCCGTCACACACACACACACACACACACACACACACACACACACACACACACACACACACACACACACACACGCGCTTTCTGTCCCAGATGGAATGGCTACGCGCCTCTTCCGATGGGCCGATGTAAACACTGTCCCGGTGTGTGTCGTCAGTGGAAGAGCAGGTCACTTGATCCAGTAGATAACCTCCTGACACACACCCCCCGTATGGAACACAGACCACGCCCTGGCTATGTGGTGTCATCTTCAGTCACTATGCTGCTGGCAGTAATACGAAACTTGGGTTTCAATTTCAATTCAATGTTTGTTAAAAAGAGAACCTAACATAGTATCCAGAGTAAAGCTCTTCCTCTTATGAGTGGAGAGTGTGTTAGCCTAAACATTGAGGCAAGCTAATTTTGCATTACCATTAATTGTATTTGCTAGACGTCGGTGTGCAAATACACAGCTTGCTTCCCTCGAAGCCAAAAGGTTCCTCATGTCGAATACAATGGTACCGGAGGAGATGGCTGCCGGAGATATAGGGGAAGTAGGTCGCGGTGCCTTGTAAGGATCCGACGGCGAGTTGGTAATCTGCCTTTACAATCAGTCCTATTAGCCAACGTGCAATCATTGGATAAGAAAATAGACGAGCTACGATCACGTATATCCTACCAACGGGACATTAAAAACTGTAATATATCTTATGTTATATTTCACCAAGTCGTGGCTGAACATGAATAACATACAGCTGGCGGGTTTTGTGCTGCATCGGCAACATTGAACAGCCGCCTCCGGTAAGACAAATGCTCTCTGTGTATATTTGGAAACAGCTGGTGCATGAAATCTAATAGTAAGAAAGTCTCAACGTTTTGCTCGCCGGACGTAGAGTATCTCATGATAAGCTGTAGACCACACTAATTTACCAAGAGACTATCTATATTCTTCGTAGCCGTCTATTTACCGCCACAAACGGATGCTGGCACTAAGACCGCACTCAATGAGCGGTATAAGGCCATAAGCAAACAGGAAACCGCTCATCCAGAGGCGGCGCTCCTACATTTTAGTCATTTAGCAGACGCTCTTATCCAGAGCGACTTACAGTAGTGAATGCATACATTTCATATTTTTTTTTTATTCCATACTGGTCCCCCGTGGGAATCGAACCCACAACCCTGGCGTTGCAAACACCATGCTCTACCAACTGAGCCACACGGGACCAGTGGCCGGGGAATTCACTGCAGGGAAACTTACATCGATTTAACCTCATTTCTACCATTATGTTAAATGTGCAACTAGAGGGGAACACCCTGACTCTACACACACACAGAGATGCATACAAAGCTCTCCCTCGCCTCCCATTTGGCAAATCTGATAATTCTATCCTCCTGATTCCTGATTCCAAGCTAAACAGAAAGCAGGATCCACCAGTGACTCGGTCAATAAAGAAGTGGTCAGGTGAAGCAGATGTTTAGCTACAGGACTGTTTTGCTAGGACAGACTGGAATATGTTCCCGGGATTCTTCCAATGGCATTGAGGAGTACACCACATCAGTCACTGGCTTCATCAATAAGCGCATCGATGACGTCGTCCCCACAGTGACTGTACATACATACCCCAACCAGCAGGTACCCTAGTGTTTAGAGAGTTGGGCCAGTAACCGAAAGGTTGCTGGATCGAATCCCCGAGCTGACAAGGTAAGAATCTGTAATTCTGCCCCTGAGCTAAGCAGTTAACCCCCTGTTCCTCGGGCGCCGTAGACGTCGATTATGGCAGCCCCCCCGCACCTCTCTGATTCAGAGGGGTTGGGTTAAATGCGGAAGACATGTCAGTTGAATGCATTCAGTTTTACAACTGACTAGGTCTCCCCCTTTCCCTTCCCCCAACCAGAAGCCATAGATTACAAGCAACATCCGCACAACATCCGATCAGTCTTAATTTCTTTTCAGGAGACATGCAGAACAAACCAATGTTCTGCAAGAGGTCAAAGCAGTAGGTGGTGCAGAAAGTGTATGAGAGGCTTGTCCACCTGGCTGTGTAGTGCAGAAAGGAACAGATTGTTGTCTACAAGGTGCCAGAGTCTTAGCCCCCTCAAACCCAACATCCCTGCCAACACCGCCACAGCCTGCGAAACCATATGCCATTACCCAGCAAAAGAAGAGGTTCAACCAGCTGAAGAACATTCTGGAACATGCCTGGAACATTTAACAAACACAACATCCTTATTAAGTTAGACTGTAGTAGTATAGATGTAGTACAGATGACTATAGGATTCCATCTGCATCAGAAACCAATAGTGTTGACTTCAACTTCTTGATCAACTCATTGCGATATTCATAAAATGTTACTTGGATAAACGAGCTTCAGTCTTACTATTAAAACAAAATATGCAGGTTTTAATAAAACATGTCTGTCAATATAGCATAAGTAGACAAGGCTTGTATTGTAGACTAGGTTTATTTGCTCTGGAGACTGAAGTGAGTTTACACAGCAGTATGGAGGAACAGTTATGGCAATGTATGACATATACAGTACAAGAAAAATATACTACTAACGATTATAATAAATACTACAGTCCTACAAACGGAATACTTGCATATGGTGTGTTAGGGTGGTGCAGTGAGGTATTCTGAGTCACTTTAACACAATGGGAAATTGTTATGGGACCTTTCACATCCCTTGAGAGTCATCACCTTTTTGTATCTAAGCAGTATTGTCTGTGAAAGAAGCGGGCAATGGTTGTGTCTGTATTCCTACTGTAGCAGCATGCTGTAGAATGAGACATCTCACAGACATACTTTAGCTAGCTAGCAACAACACACAGGTATACAAACACCAAGACTAATATGAGGTCATCAAGCCAGTCATTCCTTTTTTATTCTCCTCCATCAAAAACATTTCCCCAGTTTTGCTCCTAATGAGAGGCACCGAGGTTAAACTAGTGTAATTAGCTAACTATAAATGTTAGACTACAGTACATTATAGCAAACACAGCTAGCTAGCTAGCTAGCTAGCTAAACTTGACTTGCAGTGATGCTAGCAAGCCCTGTTATGGCCTAATCTATCACCAAATTGTACAACACTGCCTCGTGTAAAAATAGAGTTTATATTGCTAGCTAGCTACCGACAGCAAAACAACTTACTCATTTGTCATTTACCATCCTGAGTCCTGGTCCAGCTGGTCTAGGCTGCCGCCGCTGCTCGCTGGTTTCGCAATTCTTTTTCTCACCGTCTCAACTCTAACTGCTACTCAAGGAACAATGGATGCCTAGACAAATAATCTGGACTCTAAAGAATAATCTTAGCTAGAGCCCAACACATAAATAAATAAACAAACAAACAATCTATATAGCCCAACATATACAAACACAAAGTATGTACTGTAAATATACACTTAGAGTATAAAACATTAAGAAAACCATCCTAATATTGAGTTGCACCCCCCCTATTTTGCCCTCAGAACAGCCTCAATTCATCAGGGACATGGACTCTACAATGTGTCGAAAGCGTTCCACAGGGATGCTGGCCCATGTGGACTCCAATGCTTCCCACAGTTGCGTCAAGTTGGCTGGATGTCCTCCTCCCCTTCATCTACACTGATTGAATCAGTTTTAACAAGTAACATCCTAAAGGGATCAAAGCTTTCATCTGGATTCACCTGGTCAGTCCATGTCATGGAAAGAGCAAGTGTCCTTAATGTTTTGCATACACAGTGGTGGGTCGGTGGCGTTTCAGATTAGAGAAGGCGATTTTAGATTCTTATGAGCATGGCCTTATTTCTATTACAGCATATTGGATGACTGTCATTCATATTCCATTAACCCAGCTCAATGTAACTTCAATAGGTTTAGGCTACTATATGATACTAAACTGTTCCCTATACCCATCATGAGGTTGCTACAACCTAGCCTATGAATGAAAGTTTACAACGTAGGTGCACTGGTCGAGAGAAATTTGAGTAATCAAGGTAAAACACTTTTTTTTCCAACTGAATCGACGGAATGAATATACTCCTGATCACTCGCACACAGTTCACTTTCATAGCAGCCACAAACAGCATGATCACTTTTCTCGTTGTATAATTCCTTCTCACATATACCCGCTTTCCTCCTCTTACCTTTTCCCTTCACTTGTGGACCTCAATGCCAAACACAACAGCTGTCTGTGACCAGGCGAAAAAAGAAAAAAAAAAAACATTTCCAAGACAAACCTTTATATCATAAAACGCTAACCGATACATACAGACTACATCGTTGTCACCATATCAGCTTACCTCAAATTCAACATAGCAACTAGAACTAACGCGTTAGTAAATCCACTAGAATCATGCAGTAGTGTAAAGCAAGCAGTTTAGCAGTTACACCGACGGGCCCCAGTGGCAATAAATTAATAAAACCAAAAGCTTACCTTGGCTTGGAAGGGCTCCCATGTTGGATAGCTTTAGCCAACTAGCTAATATAGCAACCCTCTCTGAGTCAGGTGTTTGAGCAGGCTAAACTAGCTAGCTAAGTAGGCAAAAGTAAAAAAAAACAAAAAAAATTAAAAACAAATATAGCTCTCCCTCTCGCTTCTTCATTTTTGAAAAAATTAATTTGTTCAAAACTGTTCAACTACTCACCACATTTTATGCACTGTAGCTAATGCATTCAGTACTAGATTCATTCTCTGTTCCTTTTATTGGGTGGACAACATGTCAGTTCATGCTGCAAGAGCTGATCGGTTGGAGGACACCCTCCGGAAATCGTCATCATTACTGTGCAAGTCTATGGAAGGGGGTGAGAACCATGAGACTCCTAGGTTTTGTATTGAAGTCAATATACCCAGCGGAGGACGGAAATTAGCTGTCCTCCGGCTACACCATGGCACCAGACAGTGCATTCTGAAAGTATTCAGACCACTTGACTTTTTCCACATTGTTACGTTACAGCCTTATTCTAAAATGCATTAAAAAAAAAAAAAAATTATATATATAATCATCAATCTACACACAACACCCCATAATGACAAAGCAAAAACAGCTTTTTAGATAAGCTTAGAAATGTACAAAAAAAATAAAAAAATATCACATTTACATAAGTATTCAGACCCTTTACTCAGTACTTTGTTGAAGCACCTTTGGCAGCGATTACAGCCTCGAGTCTTCTTGGGTATGACGCTACAAGCTTGGAACACTTGTATTTGGGGAGTTTCTCCCATTCCTCTCTGCAGATCCTCTCAAGCTCTGTCAGGTTGGATGGGGAGCGTCGCTACACAGCTATTTTCAGGTCTCTCCAGAGATGTTCAATCAGGTTCAAATCCGGGCTGGGCCACTCAAGGACATTCAGAGACTTGTCCCAAAGCCACTCCTGTGTTCTCTTGGTTATGTGCTTAGAGTCGTTGTCCTGTTGAAAGGTGAACCTTTGCCCCAGTCTGAGGTCCTGAGCAGGTTTTCATCAAGGATCTCTCTGCACTTTGCTACGTTCATCTTTGCCTCGTTCCTAACCAGTCTCCCAGTCCCTGTCGCTGAAAAACATCCCCACAGCATGAAGCTGCCACCACCACCACCACCACCACGCTTCACTGTAGGGATAGTGCCAGGTTTCCTCCAGACATGACGCTTGGCATTCAGGCCAAATGGTTCAATATTCGTTTCATCAGACTAGAGAATCTTGTTTCTCATGGTCTGAGAATCCTTTACGTACCTTTTGGCAAACTCCAAGCGGGCTGTCAAGTACAATTTACTGAGTAGCTTCAGTCTGGCCAAGCTACCATAAAGGCCTTATTGGTGGAGTGCTGCAGAGATGGTTGTCCTTCTGGAAGGTTCTCCCATCTCCACAACGGAACTATGGAGCTCTGTCAGAGTGACCATCAGGTTATTTGTCCCCTCACTGACCAAGGCCCTTCTCCCCCGATTGCTCAGTTAGGCCGGCGGCCAGCTCTAGGTTGAGTCTTGGTGGTTCCAAACTTGAGGCCACTGTAGGCGACCTTCAATGCTGCAGACATTTTTTTGGTACTTTTCCCCAGATCTGTGCCTTAACACAATCCTGTATCGGAGCTCTACAGGCAATTGCTTCGACCGCTTGGCTTTGTTTTTGCTCTGACATGCACTGTCAACTGTGGGACCTTATATAGACAGGTGTGTGCCTTTCCAAATCAATTGAATTTACCACAGGTGGACTCCAATCAAGTTGTAGAAACATCAATGATGATCAATGGAAACAGGATGCACCTGAGCTCAATTTCAAGTCTCATAGCAAAGGGTCTGAATACTTATGTAAAAATTTATTTTTTAAACCAAAAAACAAGAAACATTCAAAATCTGTTCTCGCTTTGTCATTATGAGTTATTGTGTGTAGATTGATGAGTAAAACACTTTTTGATCTCAAGTCTCCTATGCCTCATGGTTGTTGTTGGGTTACTGTCCTGTTACCTAGATTTGCTTACATTTATCTGTCAATGAAAACATCATTCGAGACATACGCAAATATATATATATAGCACCATCATATGTCTACGTTACAATTCACAAATAACGGGCCCAAATGTATTTTGCGCGATCACGTAATGTTGCAAGAGAAGGAGTACTCGGAAAAGCTTAATGCTTTAATAACAAGTCTATCATAATCATTCCCATAATAACTTCAGAGTCCCAAGGTTGATGATGCTACTAACAAACAGGGGCTTTGTGTGTAGAAACCAGGATCCTCAAAGTAGACTATAGCCTCACCATTCTTCAAATCAAACCTGCAACGAAACAGACAATATTTCAAAACATGGTTGAACTTAAAAGTGGTAATGCTGTGGTATCTTTTCCAAAACCGTTATAATATATTTTGGCGTAATGGGTGCATCATCAACCCGTTTATCTCTGTTATCTCTGCTGCAGCTTACGAGTCAGCTTTCCTTAGTTATTGATCGGGTGCTCTACAGCATAGCAGCACGCAGACAATGCAATACGTAACAGAGAGCCCTGCAAGGTTCTCAGTTTCACACAGAACTGACAGTCAGTAAGGATTACAGCCAGAAGAGGACTGGCCACCCACTAGGAGCCTGGTTCCTCTCTAGGTTTCTTCCTAGGTTCCTGCCTTCTAGGGAGTTTTTCCTAGCCACTGTGCTTCTGGCCTCCACATTGCTTGTTCTTTATGGTTTTAGGCTGGGAATCTGTATAGCACTTTGTGACAACTGCTGATATAAAAAAAAAATAAAGGCTTTATAAAATAAATTGTTTGGTAAATTAACGATCAGTTAGGGTCAAGGATCTGTTTTATCTATTTAATAATATCTGCTAATGTTGCCTAGTCTCATAGCCTAGCTGGCTTTTCCCTTTTTCATTTGACTGGTGGGTTGCAGTTAAAAAGCCTGGGTTCTGACTAGATGTGGTTTTATTTCTGAGGCTGTCACAAGGAAATTCAAAAGTACTCTCAATAGACGACAGCTCAACTAAAATTGTGGAACTAGAGATGACCTATGGAACCAGTATGAGGTAACAAGTAGCCTAAGTCTAGGTCTCTGGGGATTCAGCTTGAGAAATGGAGATTCCACTTTGACCACAGCAATGTTGAATCTCATAATCAGAAAACCTGAAGGTCTGAGCAAGGAGATTAATCGAGCCCTCATTTCGAGTCTGGGCTGGGTTCCAAAATTATAACTAGACCCACAGCATTAAACCCTTTACTTACAGTTAAAATGTTCACAGCAGAGTATGAAATTCGAGATAGCGGGATGATGATTGGGTTCCTTCTAGCCAGACAGTAAACGGATCAAGAGGCAGGATTTTGCGATTAGTCTCGAACGGATCACACCGATATCCCTCCGGGTACTTTCATTAAAAAAAAGCTGTTTCAGCTATGTGCAGATTCAGCTCGCCTGTCCTCAAAAGGCAGACCTTCATTAAGTGAAGAATGCACCACCACCATGGCAACGAGAGGCAGGAGATAATTGCTGTGTCTTTAGCTGTTGGTTCTAGTGAAAGGAGTGACCGGGGAGGCCGTCTCTGTCACAAATGTTCTGGCTTTTAATCCAAACCTGTGTGTGCAATGCTGGGTGCCTCCGACAAGGAAACTTGGAACATCAATATTGGTTGACATACTACATAAAACACAAAAGTATGTGGACACCCCTTTAAGTTAGAGGATTCGGCTATTTCAGCCACACAGCCATGCAATCTCCATAGACAAACATTGACAGTAGAATGGCCTTACCGAAGAGCTCAGTGACTTTCAACGTAGCGCCATCATGCCACCTTTCAAACAAGTCAGTTCATAAAACTGTAAGTGCTGTTATTGTGAAGTTGAAACATCTAGGAGCAACAACGGATCAGTATGTAATAGTCTGTCCTCGGTCGCAACACCAAAGTACCTCTGGAAGCAACATCGGCACAATAACTGTTCGTCGGGAGCTTCATGAAGTCTTGGTCTTAACATAACCTCTATCGATAACGATATCATAACCGCCATCGATAAGAGACAATACTGTGCAGCTGTATTCGTCGACCTGGCCAAGGCTTTCGACTCTGTCAATCACCACGTTCTTATCGGCAGACTCAACAGCCTTGGTTTCTCAAATGACTGCCTCGCCTGGTTCACCAACTACTTCTCAGACAGAGTTCAGTGTCAAATCGGAGGGCCTGTTGTCCGGACCTCTGGCAGTCTCTATGGGGGTGCCACAGGGTTCAATTCTCAGGCCGACTCTCTTCTCTGTATACATCAATGATGTCATTCTTGCTGCTGGTGATTCTCTGATCCACCTCTATGCAGACGACACCATTCTGTATACTTCTGGTCCTTCTTTGGACACTGTTATTAACTAACCTCCAGACGAGCATCAATGCCATACAACTCTCCTTCTGTGGCCTCCAACTGCTCTTAAATGCAAGTAAAACTAAATGCATGCACTTCAACCGATCGCTGCCCACACCTGCCCGCCTGGCCAGCATCACTACTCTGGACAGTTCTGACTTAGAATATATGTGGACAAATACAGAGGTGTCTGGTTAGACTGTAAACTCTCCTTCCAGACTGACATTAAACATCTCCAATCCAAAATTAAATCTAGAATCGGCTTCCTATTTCGCAACAAAGCATCCTTCACTCATGCTGCCAAACATACCCTCGTAAAACTGACCATCCTATCGATCCTCGACTTTGGCAATGTCATTTACAAAATAGCCTCCAACACTCTACTCAGCAAATTGGACGCAGTCTATCACAGTGCCATCCGTTTTGTCACCAAAGCCCCATATACTACCCACCACTGCGACCTGTATGCTCTCGTTGGCTGGCCCTCGCTTCATATTCGTCTCCAAACCCACTGGCTCCAGGTCATCTATAAGTCTTTGCTAGGTAAAGCCCTGCCTTAGCTCACTGGTCACCATAGCAACACCCACCCATAGCACGCGCTCCAGCAGGTATATCTCACTGGTCATCCCCAAAGCCAACTCCTCTTTGGCCGCCTTTCCTTCCAGTTCTCTGCTGCCAATGACTGGAACGAACTGCAGAAATAACTGAAGCCTCGTATCTCCCTCACTTTAAGCACCAGCTATCAGAGCAGCTCACAGATCACTGCAACTGTAAATAGCCCATCCAAATACCTCATCCCCATACTGTTATTTAATTTGCTCCTTCGTACCCCAGTATCTCTACTTGCACACTCATCTTCTGCACATCTATCACTCCAGTGTTTAATTGCTATATTGCAATTATTTCGCCACTATGGCCTATTTATTGCCTTACCTCCCTTATCCTACCTCATTTGCACACACTGTAAATATACTTTTTCAATTGTATTATTGACGGTATGTTTGTTTAGTCCATGTGTAACTTTGTTTGTGTCGCACTGCTTTGTTTTATCTTGGCCAGGTCGCAGTTGTAAATGAGAACTTGTTCTCAACTAGCCTACCTGTTAAATAAAGGTGAAATAAAATAAAAAATGAAGTGGGTTTCCATGAGCGAGCAGCTTCACACAAACCTAATATCACCATGTGCAATGCCAAGCGTCGGCTGGAGTTGTAAAAGTTGCCACCATTAGACTCTGGAGCACTTGAAATGCGTTGAATGGAGTGATAAATCACACCTTACCATCTGGCAGTCCAACGGACTATTCTAGGTTTGGCGGATGCCAGGAGAACGCTACCTGCCCCAATGCATAGTGCTAACTGTAAAGTTTGGTGGGAGGAGGAATAATGGTCTGGGGCTGGTTTTCATGGTTCGGGCTAGGGCCATTAGTTCCAGTGAAGGGAAATCTTTACGCTACAGCATACAATGACACCCTAGACGATTCTGTGCTCCCAACTTTGTGGCAACAGTTTGGGGAAGGCCCTTTCCTGTTTCAGCATGGCAATGCTCCCGTGCACAAAGCGAGGTCCATACAGAAAAGGTTTGTCGAGATCGGTGTGGAAGAACTTGACTGGCCTGCACAGAGCCCTGACCTCAATCCCATCAAACACCTTTGGGATGAATTTGAACACTGCCTGCGAGCCAGGCTTAACCGCCCAACATCAGTGCCAGACCTCACTAATGCTCTTGTAGTCCCCGCAGTAATGTCGCAACATGTAGTGGAAAGCCTTCCGAGAAGAGTGGAGGCTAGTACAGCAGTTAAGGAGGGACCAACTACATATTAAAAACGCCTGTGATTTTGGAATGAGATGTTCGACGAGCAGGTGTCTACATGCACTACATACTTTTGTGTATTTCTCACTGTTGTGGATGTGGGCCTCAGCGAGCAAAATAGTTTAGGCTAAACATGATCCACTACAATCCTTCAAAATTGGTGCAAAGGTGGGAGTGAAGATTCAATCAAATGGATTCATAACACTATTTAAGACCATTCAATGGGGTCATCTTAGGGTCAATAAGTTCCCTAGTCACAACAAAGTAACATTTTGTATGGTCTGATAAGTGTACGTCACATTAGTTAGGCTAAGAGTATCCTGCCCATTGTACCTCACAATCACAGGAAGTACAAACAATGGATTCGGTGGGTTTAAAAAAAAACTTTTACAGTACTGTGGTCTTGAGGGAGGGTTTTTCTAACATGCAGCCTACTTGATAATGTTTATGGAAGTTCTCTCCTGCTCTCATAATGGAACTGTGATGCAGTGCGACCGAGCAAATTTCTCCCCGACAAATTTGGTCACCGTTGTCAGTGCAAGATTAGAGTAGCTACTTCCTCATTAAATAATTTCCGTAATACCGAATGTTAAATTCCAATTAAATCACAAGGTGATCCGAGTAGTCCGACTGAAAGGATAAAAAATGTGGTGTAGCCAGCATACATTGACAGTTGGCCTAAGCCAGAAAGTCCTAGACCCATCTAATTCTAATGGCGCCATATTTTGTTTCTACAGTATCCACTGTCCAGGTCTTATTTTTTATTGGCAGATGGAGTTGTAACTCGGTTGATTGGCTGGAGTAAGTAACGTGCTGGGTGTTAAAAAAAAAAAGGCCCAGTCACAAGCATGCGCTCCAGATGTGGGTTAACCCCTTGGTTTCAATCAGGACTGTGAGATAACACACCCAACCCACCCAACACACCTCACCCAACCCAACCAACACACCTCACCCAACCCACCCAACACAACCCACCCAACACAACCCACCCAACACACCTCACCCAACCCACCCCACACACCCAACCCACCCAACACACCCAACCCAATACACCCAACACACCCACCCCACACACCTCACCCAACCCACCCCACCCAACACACCTCACCCAACCCACCCCACCCAACCCACCCCACCCAACCCACCCGACTAAGACTAATGAATAGTCATGGGGAAAACGCACAGGTCGAGCACACAGCGAGTGTACACACACGTTGTTAATGTCCGATTGCACATTTCCATTACATCTATACTGTGTTGTCTGGTGGTTCACTAAAGCCCTGGAATAGGTCTGCAGTGAATATATTCAGTTCAACACCTCTTGTTTCATCACAGTTGTGTTGGCAAAGACTGTGACAGCCTGAAAAACCACTCAAACACGGGAGTAGCAGAGCTTCGAACGAGTGCTGGTTGGGCTGGAACCATATAAAAGGAGTACATACAGTGGCAAGAAAAAGTAAGTGAAGCCTTTGAAATTACCAGGATTTCTGCATACATTTGATCTTCATCTAAGTCACAACAATAGACAAACAGTGTGCATAAACAAATAACACAAATTATTGAATTTCTCAGGTCTATATTGAATACATCATTTAAAAATTCACAGTGTAGGTTGGAAAAAGTATGTGAACCCCTAGGCTAATGACTTTTCCAAAAAGCTAATTGGAGTCAGGATTCAGCTAACCTGGAGTCCAATCAATGAGACGAAAATGGAGATGTTGGTTAGAGCTGCCTTGCCCTATAAAAAATAAAACTCACAAAATTTGAGTTTGCTATTCACAAGAAGCATTGCCTGATGTGAACCATGCCTCAAACAAAGATCTCAGAAGACCTAATATTAATAATTGTTGACTTGCATAAAGCTGGAAAAGGTTACAAAAAGATTTCTAAAAGCCTTGATGCTCATCAGTCCACAGTAAGACAAATTGTCTATAAATGGAGAAAGTGCTGGCACTGTTGCTACTCTCCCTAGGAGTGGCCGTTGACTGCAAGAGCACAGTGCAGAATGCTCAATGAGGTTAAGAAGAATCCTAGAGTGTCAGCTAAAGACTTACATAAATCTCTGGAACAAGCTAACATCTCTGTTGATGAGTCTATGATACATAAAACACTAAACAAGAATGGTGTATATGGGAGGACACCATGGAAGAAGCCAGACAGATGAAAATACAGTTGAGTTGGTTGGAAAGAACACACAACACTATGTGTGGAGGAAAAAGGCACAACACACCAACATCAAAACCTCATCCCAAATGTAAAGTATGGTGGAGGGAGCATCATGGTTTGGGGCTGCCTCAGGGCCTGGACAGCTTGCTATTGTCGACGGAAAAATGAATTCCCAAGTTTATCAATACATTTTGCAGGAGAATGTTAGGCTATCTGTCCGCCAATTGAAGTTGAACAGAAGTTGGGTGATGCAACAGGACCACGACCCAAAACACAGAAGTAAATCAACAACAGAATGGCTTCAACAGAAGAAAATACACCTTCTGGAGTGACCCAGTCAGAGTCCTGACCTCAACCCGATTGAGATGCTGTGGCATGACCTCAAGAGAGAAGTTCACACCAGACATCAAGAATATTGCTGAGCTGAAACAGTTTTTTAAAAGAGGAATGGACCAGAATTCCTCCTGACCGTTGTGCTGGTCTGATCCGCAACTATAGAAAACATTTGGTTGAGGATATTGATGCCAAAGGAGGGTCAACCAGTTATTAAATCCAAGGGTTCACATACCTTTCCCACCCTGCACTGTGAATGTTTACACGTTGTGTTCAATATAGACATGAAAACATAGTTTGCGTTTTATTAGTTTAAGCAGACGGTTTGTCTATTGTTGTGACCTAGATGAAGATCAGATCAAATTTTAATGACCAATTTATGCAGAAGTCCAGGTAATTCCAAAAGGGTTGGCATACTTTTTCTTGCCACCGTCTATCTACATGCTTCCAGTACACATGCATTGTAAATCACATAAAGGCTACAATTCCACATGAGCCCCAAGGGACAATTATACTTGGAATCTATGACTGCTAGCTTTTTTACAGAGGGGAGGGAAGGGTCTTAAAACGTTGGAGGATCTCCTAAAAAGAAACATATGGGAGCTAGATTAGATTAGAGGGTTACTGAGCATCCTGCAGTGTTGACTACAAACACACTGCTTAGCAGTACAATGCTCTCAGGGGGAAAAGGAAGGCTACACTGTGTGCACGTGTTGGAATAACAAAAACATCAAGTTGAACAAGGTAAAACTAGAGGTAGGGCCTGGATGACTGTTAAAAAGGGTTTTATGGATTCATATGAATTACAAACTAGGTGGTTCAAGCCACGAACGTTGATTGGCATTAGTGGTATGTAAGACCGTATACTACGGGTATGACAAAACATATATTTTTAGTGCTCTAATTACAATGGTAACCCGTTTATAATAGCTGTAAGGCACCTCGGGGTGGGGGATGGGGTATATGGTGGTATATGGCCAACATACCACGGCTAAGGGCTATATCCAGGCACTCAGCGTTGGCGTTAAGAACAGCCCTTAGCCGTGGTACACTACATGGCCAAAGTACATTTTTACATTTACATTTTAGTCATTTAGCAGACGCTCTTATCCAGAGCGACTTACAGTAGTGAATGCATACATTTCTTCTCCGTACTGGTCCCCCGTGGGAAAGTATGTGGAGATCTGCTCGTCGAACATCTCATTACAAAATCATAGGCGTTAATATGGAGTTGGTCCCCCCTTTTCTGCGATAACAGCCTCCCCTCTTCTGGGAAGGCTTTCCACTAGAACTTGGAACACTGCTGAGGGGACTTGCTTCCATTCAGCCACAAGAGCATTAGTGAGGTTGGGTCCTGATGTTGGGCGATTGGGCCTGGTTCGCAGTCGGTGTTCCAATTCATCCCAAAGGTGTTCAATGGGGTTGAGGTCAAGCCAGTCAAGTTCTTCCACACCATTTCTGTATGGACCGCGCTTTGTGCACGGTCATACTGAAACAGGAAATGGCACTCCCCAGACTGTTGCCACAAAGTCAGAAGCACAGAATTGTCTAGAATGTCATTGTATGCTGTAGCGTAAAGATTTTCCTTCACTGGAACTAAGGGTCAAACCCGAACCATGAAAAACATCCACGTGTGTATATGCTCCTAAAAAGCAATGAGATGGGTAACCAATCGCTAAAATAGAACTTTGTTCTATTTGTAACGCTACCCACATACCATCTCCTCATTGGTTTTTAGGAGCATACACACACGTGGGTGATTGAAAGATGACGTGAGGTTCACACTCCAGTCGGCTGTGGTAGCGCATCTTAAAGTTGGTTGCCAACAGCCATATAAAGTCCAACACAATGTTTATATCCCAGGACAAATTAGCTCGCAACAGCAAGCTAGCTTGCTAAATTGCCATAAAATGTTGAATGCTTTTTGACCTGTGCCCAAATTAATAGATTTGGTTCAGAGTTTGCTTTGATATTTCAATTTGCGTGTCCTGATAACATCTGGTGTGGGTGGACAAAAATCAACGTGCGGTCTGGTCAGCATGTTAGGCTTGTGTGCGGAAATACATTTAATGAAGCTACAGACGAACAGTTCTTGTGCTGACGTTGCTTTCAGAGGAAGTTTGGAACTCGGTAGAGACTGTTGCAACCGAGGACAGACGATTTTTTACGCGCTTCAGCACTCTGCGGTCCCGTTCTGTGAGCTTGTGTGGACTACCACTGAGGCTGAGCCGTTGTTGCTCCTAGATGTTTCCACTTCACAATAACATAATGACCGGGGCAGGTGTAGCAGGGCTGCAATTTGACATGTTGGTAAGGTAGCATCCTAGGACGATGCCACGTTGAAAGTCACTGAGCTCTTCAGTAAGGTCACTCTACTGCCAATATTTGTCTATGGAGATTGTTTGGCTGTGTGCTCGATTTTATACACCTGTCAGCATTGGGTGTGGCTGAAATAGCTATCCAAATCCACTCATTTGAAGGGATGTCCAGATACTTTTGGCATTTACCACACCCCCTCGGGCCTTATTGTTGAATTATAATAATAAGAAAGACAAACGATATGGGAGGGGATGACTGGTGTAAAGCATTAGCTTAGAGGCGTGTCCCTGGGCCTGAAGCTCTTGGCAAGACATTTCATATTATTCATTTCACACACCCATTCACATCTGAACAACAACAAAAAATATGTGCTCGAAAATGATTTAACTTATTTCTAAAAGATACAAACAAATAACTACTATTCTACTTTTTTGGAGTTGCAGTTCCACCTGTACATGTGAATGCATCTTTTAAATACCCATAATGCTCCTCTAGGCTGCATTACTGCATTCCTAACAGACTCAGACCCCCAATTAGTCCCCTTTCTGACCTGTTTGAGGGGTTAAGACCAGTTCTGTGTGGATTTGTCTGAGGACTTGATGCTGGCTGGAAAGGTTGGTTTGGGGTTTACTGCGTCTACCAGCCTAAGCAATGGAAGCAAAGACAATTCAGACATTGACGTGACAAAGGGCCTACACTCCGCCTTTCAACGAATGGGTTCTTCAAGTCCAAAAAACATACACGTCACAAATATTTGAGCACATCTCATTTATGACGGAGTACACATCAATTACAAAACAGTCGTAATGCAGTGATTTTTGTAATTGATCCAAGTTTGATTTTCAGGTTTGTTTTTTTAATGCATTTTTACACAGTTGAGTGTATACTGCATAAACATATCTTAAGGAATCAGCTTTAAGAAAAAACAAAGAGGCTCAGACTGGTCTAGAGAAGCTAATTTACACAGATCTCGCATTACAGATTAGTCTCAGATCCTTATGATCAATGCCAATCCAACAATATCACCGGCATAACAACGCCGATGACTCCTCCCTATGCAGTTCAACTGAATTCAGACAAGCCTCAAAGCTTTTGCCTCAACTGCTGTAGTGTAAATCTAAAAGGTCGAGACAAACGTCTGCTAATTGCATCGTGACCTTCAGCGAAAGGTCAAGTAGGCAGCAATAAAGAGGAAATAAAGAGACTTAAATATCAGCCGTCTCTCTCCAGGGTGAGAGAGAGCTAGATTCCCCAGTGCTAGCTTTTCTGATGTCTACTGCGTTAGCTCAGAATTAGCGTTAGCACGGTTTTGCTCAAGGTTGCATTCATGATCACTGCCAGATCCCAGCCAGGCATAGATCCTATAGACCTGTAGTAGACTACTTCCTGTGTCCAGTGTGCATGTCCAGTATAATATAAAAACTGTCCAGGCAGCCCAGTTCCAACCACCGGGGAGGTGATAAGTAGTATCAGAAACAGATAGCCCTGGTGATGATGTAACACACCAGTGCCTCTGTTGATTACAGTTTAAATCAAATGTATTTATAACGCCCTTCTTACATCAGCTGATATCTCAAAGTGCTGTACAGAAACCCAGCCTAAAACCCCAAACAGCAAGCAATGCAGGTGTAGAAGCACGGTGGCTAGGAAAAACTCCCTAGAAAAGGCCAAAACCTAGGAAGAAACCTAGAGAGGAACCAGGCTATGAGGGGTGGCCAGTCCTCTTCTGGCTGTGCCGGGTGGAGATTATAACAGCACATGGCCTAGATGTTCAAATGTTCATAAATGACCAGCATTGTCAAATAATAATAATAATAATCATAGTAGTTGTCGAGGGTGCAACAAGTCAGTAACACAAGAGTAAGTGTCAGCTGGCTTTTTCATAGCCGATCTTTGAGAGTATCTCTACCGCTCCTGCTGTCTCTAGAGAGTTGAAAACAGGTC
Organism: Salmo salar; assembly: GCF_965601325.2. NCBI lineage: Eukaryota > Metazoa > Chordata > Actinopteri > Salmoniformes > Salmonidae > Salmo > Salmo salar. The sequence continues at coordinate 175,923,381 of NC_138291.1, forward strand.
TGGGACAGGTAGCACGTCCGGTGAACAGGTCAGGGTTCCAGCAGGTTTGGGACAGGTAGCACATCCGGTGAACAGGTCAGGGTTCCATAGCTGCAGGCAGAAGAGTTGGAACTGGAGCAGGAGCACGGCCAGGTAAACTGGGGACAGCAAGGAGTCATCAAGCCAGGTAGTCCTGAGGCATGGTCCTAGGGATCAGGTCCTCCGAGCCATGCTGGTGTGTGGAAGGAGACTGGGCTTGACCACTGAGCAGATAACAGAGCCTCTGAAGGGATGCGTTTTGGACGCCACGTGTGATCAAAAGCACTGATAACTGCCACCCAAATTTAGGGCAGGGCAAGCCCACGGTAAACTGAATTACGCTTCAACTCACTTTAGCATACATTTTTAAACAAAAACAAACAAAAAAAACACCACTCCTCTTCAATTGCGAAGTTGATGGATATTGGTGGGAACTGGAACACACTGTTGTACACGTTGATCCGAGCATCTCAAACATGCTAATGGATAACATAGCTTTATGAGTATGCAGGGAAGTGGGACATTTTCAGCTTCCAGGAATTGTGTACAGATCCTTGCAGCATGGTGCCATGCATTATCATGAAATTCTTTGGTTGTGCAAACCCAGTTTCATCAGCTGTCCGGTGGCTGGTCTCAGACAATCCCGCAGGTGAAGGAGCCGGATGTGGATGTCCTAGGCTGGCGTTGTGACACGTGGTCTGCGGTTGTGAGGCCAGTTGGACGTACTGCCAAATTCTCTAAAACAACGCTGGAGGCAGCTTATGGTAGATAAATTATCATTCAATTATTTGTCACCAGCTCTGGTGGACATTCCTGCAGTCAGCATGCCAATTGCATGCTCCCTCAAAACATGAGACATCTGTGGCATTGTCTTGTGTGACACAACTGCACATTTTAGAGTGGCCTTTTTCTCCCCAGCACAAGGTGCACCTGTATAATGATCATGCCGTTTAATCAGCTTCTTGATAATCCACACCTGTCACCTGGATGGATTATCTTGAAAAGGAGAAACGCTCACTAACAGGGATGTAAACAAATTGGTGCACATGGAACATTTATGGGATCTTTTATTTGAGCTCATGAAACATGGGACCAACACTTTATATGTTGCATTTATATTTTTGTTCTGTATAAATATAAGTGTTGATATTAGTTAGCAGGGGTCTTTAAGTCAACATTATTGTGTTGATGTATTTCTGATGCCTTTTAAGACTTTCTGGTGGATGTTTTCTAAGACCCCCTTTTCCATCCGTTTATGCAGAAATCAAATCCTTTAACTTACGCCTAATTTTTAAAGATAAAAAAATGGATCAATACCTTCATTTTCTAAAAAAAAATATAGACTCTTACCTTTCATTTGACATGCTCCTATAAACTTCACGTTGGTGCTCATGGGTCCTTTTACATGGAAATGCCTGGCACCAATTCAGCCAAACTTCAGGGGCTAAATATCACAACGGTAACTGTTCACAGGTAGAAAAGCTGGAGCGCATAGAGTAGAAAAGTTTTCCTACGCCACACAGAGATACCACCATGTTTAGACGGCCCTCCACACAGACGGCCCATGTGACTAGACATGTCTTGTCACTAAGCAGAGTAGTTGCTATGGATACTGAACTGAGGGCCATGGTACTTATTTATAAGTGGAGAAAAAAAAACTTCATTCATTTGCTCACTCTCTTTCTGAATGTGCCCAATTATTACTGCACTGGTGCAATTACAAGTCAGGCCCGCACATGAGTTACACTGATTCATAACCCAAAATGACCTTCTAGATTGCAATCAGAATAAGGTAAACTGACAGCAGCGCTCAGGAGTTGGCTAAGGAAACAATTAATTCATGAGCTTTTAATCTTTCAGGTTTTACACAGATATGATGTAAAACTGGCGTTACGCAAGGAAGCTCACCCCTCCGCATGCAGACGTTGTACTGTTGGCTGCATGAGCCCCAGTGAATCCAGATGTCACAAAATATGTTCAGACGAGCTTGTTCATAGGCATAACCAGCCATCATGCATTAAAATGTGCATTAAAATCATGCATTAAAACGTGAAACTTAGGCCTACTGCCCTACACAATGTGTGGCAACTGCACAAGGACACCTACTTCAGCCGGCATTGGGTTATATACAGCTTCATTGTTAGGATATGCCCTGCAGTGTTACTGGAAGAATGGAGTCTTCACTCGATTAGAGAGTTTGTTCATCGTTGATGTGGTTATGTCATGGTATAGGTTTGCAACTTCTTCTCTTGGCTGTTAAATCACCCGCTCTCAGTTTGTCAAGTACGGCTTGTTCCCTTGATATTACAGATAGCAAATATAGGACAGGTCTGAATGTGCAAAGCAGGGACGACTACAGAGGGTGTTTTATCATTCCGCAGTCAGACGCCAGCTGTAAGCGATGTAGGGGGATTGTCAGATGGGGCCCTAAAGCGGTTCAGGGATGAACGAAAAAGAGACTATCATTTCGCATGCCTTTACTTGAGAGGTAATGCCTCCATTTCCATTGGGCTCCCGAGTGGCGCAGCGGTCTAAGGCACTGCATCTCAATGCAAGAGGCAGTCCCTGGTTCGAATCCAGGCTGTATCACATCCGACCGTGATTGGGAGTCCCATAGGGCGGAGCGCAATTGGCCCAGAATCGTCCAGGTTTGGCCGGAGTAGACCGTCATTGTAAATCCAAAAAGAAAATGTCTTGGGGGTTGATCCACGACGTCCCTTCCAGGACATCATTTTCCGTTATAGCGGGCGTTCTGGGTTTCTCCAAACCCCTGTGGTTTTCTGTTGGGTTAAGTGCATGGATCATGAGCATGACAGAAGAGTGTTTTGTCTAGATTTGAGGTCACAGCCTCAGTCAGTCTCAAACCACTAACGTTTCAAGACTCAGCAAGTAAAGCATCTGGGGAAAGGCAACAGTGTTAGTAAAACTGGGTCGCATTTTAGGCATAGTCAAACATTTTCCATGTTGTTTCTTTTTTCCAGAAGCACTATGTAACAAGTCTTCAGCCAATGCAGTGGATGTGGTCTAGTAAAGAGTTCCCACCATTGACATGACAAATGTAGGTTTACACCGCTTTTCTCAAAAGTACTCTGAGAGGAAAGAAACTACAAGGGAATGTTTTTCAATAACCACACCAACCTTTATTCTGACAAAAAAAAGTGTAATGAAACTCCAGCAAGAGCAGGCGTCATCATGAGAAGAAATGATAATGGTCCATTGGTGGTAAATTGTTTTTACAAAGCCAACAGTCCGTTTGGGCCATTTTGCACAAAATAACATTTAATAGATTATGATCACTTTGTTGGTCAAGGTCCAACCGAAATGTAACTTCCGCTTTTAACCCAATCCCTCCAAAAAGACACACATAGACAGGTTTTTGGAGAGGGGCAGAGGGCTGCCACATTGGGTGCCCGGGGAGCCGTTGTTGTGGGGAGTTAAGTTCCCTGCTCAAGGACAAAATGGCAGGCAATGGCATCTAGAATTTGATACTGGTAGTAGCCCTCCGGTTGCCAGCTCACTGATATATTTTTCCCGGGACTTGAACTGGCAACCCTCCAGTTGCTGGCTCGCCTCTGACTGCAAGGCTACCTTCATGAATATATTAGCCTACTCCTTAAAAACTAGAATCCTTAATTGAAACAATAACAAAGTGGTCACCCCACCTCCGTTTTTTTTTTTTTAAGCTGAGGGATGGGCCTGGAGAAATGCAACCACTCAAAATCAGCTATGGATGCAAGGAATGACCATCCATGCTATCAAAAATATAGTTTTAACCATGTTTTCAGGCTATAGACAGTGTTTGTTTACATTTACTTTGTTTGGCCTCCCGAGTGGCACAGCAGTCTAAGGCACTGCATCACAGTGCTTTAAGCGTCACTACAGATCCGGGTTCGATCCCAGGCTGTCATACAGCCGGCTGTGACCGGGAGACCCATGAGGCGGCACACAATTGGCCCAGCGTCATCCGGTTTAGGGGAGGGTTTGGCCAGCCGTGATTTCCTTGTCCCTCTAGCAACTTGTGGCGGGCCGGGCGCCTGCAAGCTGACTTTGGTCGCCAGCTGGACCATGTTGTTTCCTCCAACACATTAGTGCGGCTGGCTTCTGGGTTAAGAGAGCAGTGTGGCTTTGCAGGGTTGTGTTTCGGAGGACGCATGGCTGAACCTGAGGTATTTACAAGTTATATTCTTTAAGAATCAAAATGGGTACAGGCTATGTAAAACATTCAACAGGTCAGGGGGTAAGCAGGGCAGCCAGGCCAACCCTGGTCTGATTATTGCCCCGGTCATCTGATCCTGTCCGACATAGGGGCATCCAGTGAGGGTAGGGCCCTACGTGTACCAGGAGTGAGGGTAGGGCCCTACGTGTACCAGGAGTGAGGGTAGGGCCCTACGTGTACCAGGAGTGAGGGTAGGGCCCTACGTGTACCAGGAGTGAGGGTAGGGCCCTACGTGTACCAGGAGTGAGGGTAGGGCCCTACGTGTACCAGGAGTGAGGGTAGGGCCCTACGTGTACCAGGAGTGAGGGTAGGGCCCTACGTGTACCAGGAGTGAGGGTAGGGCCCTACGTGTACCAGGAGTGAGGGTAGGGCCCTACGTGTACCAGGAGTGAGGGTAAGCTTATGTACCCTCACCCATTGGGATCAACGACCCCTGAGGGATCTGCTACGTACACAACCAACCAATAAATCACTTTAGCCAGATTCCTCTGATTATCTTTAGTAGTGCCAGTGTCTGGCTTAGAAGAACACCAAAGAAAACAGGGCTGAGGGTCTTCGATAAACACAATGCTTGAAACAGGAGGGGCGGGCGAGGGGTTTGTGTGTGTGTGTGTGTGTGTGTGTGTGTGTGTGTGTGTGTGTGTGTGTGTGTGTGTGTGTGTGTGTGTGTGTGTGTTGTGGACCACAGCTGATTGAGAGAGAGCTGAGAAACAAGGTTCTACAACACTGCATTGCAGAATAAATATGATATGGGGTCGTGGTGTAACAGAACGTAGTTGATCGGTACGGATCACCCCCCCCGCGGTTCGACACGCATGTGAACCACGGATCAATTGCAAACTTTAACCATCATAGTGTGAAATGCAGTTTTACTGACCCTGTTCCTTTTTAAAGTAATAATTCCCTAAATCCCGATGCAGAGTTGCAGTGAAAAGATAACGACAAGACCGATGAGTGCTGTGTTTTACTCTGAAGGTTGATTTGATTTTTTTTTAAAGCAGTTATGAGTACTGTTCACGTGAACGGGGCATGTTGAATCCCAACAGATCAATCCTGGATGCTCGCGTTGCAAAAAGCAAAGACTTTAAAGAGCGGAAGAGCTGAAGAAGTGGAAAAACCTCCCGCTTCATTTAAGTCTCATGTATGGGAGCATTTTGGCTTCCCTGTCAAATATGATGACAGAAGAAGGGTGGTGGACAACACCACTATGGTGTGTAGGCGTTGTGCCACAAGAAAGCCGTATGATCATGGAAATACATGGAGCATGGCCACACATTTAAATCATCCTCACCCTGGTGTGTCAGTGACGGGAGCCATCTCAGCCAAGAGACAACTTCTCACCGCGACATTTAAGCCCTTTGCTGCAGAATCAGACCAGGCTAAAGCCATCACCAAATCTATTCGGATGTTTATCACTGCAGACGTGAGGCCATATTATGTTGTGGAAAACAAAAGGTTTAAACATATGGTGAAAATGCATGAGCCACGCTACGAAATCCCCTGGCGCATCCACTTCAGTATGAAGATAGATCCAAATCTTTACGAACAGGAAAATATCAAAATTGTCTACGAATTATCCAAGGCATCCTCTGTTGCCCTCACCACAGACGGCTGGACCTCCAGGGTAACGGAAAGCTACGTGACTGTTCACTACACCACAGAGGAGTGGACCTCCAGGGTAACAGAAAGCTACGTGACTGTTCACTACACCACAGAGGAGTGGACCTCCAGGGTAACAGAAAGCTACGTGACTGTTCACTACACCACAGAGGAGTGGACCTCCAGGGTAACAGAAAGCTACATGACTGACTGTTCACTACACCACAGAGGAGTGGACCTCCAGGGTAACAGAAAGCTACATGACTGACTGTTCACTACACCACAGAGGAGTGGACCTCCAGGGTAACAGAAAGCTACATGACTGACTGTTCACTACACCACAGAGGAGTGGACCTCCAGGGTAACAGAAAGCTACATGACTGACTGTTCACTACACCACAGAGGAGTGGACCTCCAGGGTAACAGAAAGCTACATGACTGACTGTTCACTACACCACAGAGGAGTGGACCTCCAGGGTAACAGAAAGCTACGTGACTGTTCACTACACCACAGAGGAGTGGACCTCCAGGGTAACAGAAAGCTACATGACTGACTGTTCACTACACCACAGAGGAGTGGACCTCCAGGGTAACAGAAAGCTACGTGACTGTTCACTACACCACAGAGGAGTGGACCTCCAGGGTAACAGAAAGCTACATGACTGACTGTTCACTACACCACAGAGGAGTGGACCTCCAGGGTAACAGAAAGCTACATGACTGACTGTTCACTACACCACAGAGGAGTGGACCTCCAGGGTAACAGAAAGCTACGTGACTGTTCACTACACCACAGAGGAGTGGACCTCCAGGGTAACAGAAAGCTACATGACTGACTGTTCACTACACAACAGAGGAGTGGACCTCCAGGGTAACAGAAAGCTACATGACTGACTGTTCACTACACCACAGAGGAGTGGACCTCCAGGGTAACAGAAAGCTACATGACTGACTGTTCACTACACCACAGAGGAGTGGACCTCCAGGGTAACAGAAAGCTACATAACTGACTGTTCACTACACCACAGAGGAGTGGACCTCCAGGGTAACAGAAAGCTACGTGACTGTTCACTACACCACAGAGGAGTGGACCTCCAGGGTAACAGAAAGCTACATGACTGTTCACTACACCACAGAGGAGTGGACCTCCAGGGTAACGGAAAGCTACATGACTGACTGTTCACTACACCACAGAGGAGTGGACCTCCAGGGTAACAGAAAGCTACATGACTGACTGTTCACTACACCACAGAGGAGTGGACCTCCAGGGTAACAGAAAGCTACATGACTGACTGTTCACTACACCACAGAGGAGTGGACCTCCAGGGTAACAGAAAGCTACATGACTGACTGTTCACTACACCACAGAGGAGTGGACCTCCAGGGTAACAGAAAGCTACATGACTGTTCACTACACCACAGAGGAGTGGACCTCCAGGGTAACAGAAAGCTACGTGACTGTTCACTACACCACAGAGGAGTGGACCTCCAGGGTAACAGAAAGCTACATGACTGACTGTTCACTACACCACAGAGGAGTGGACCTCCAGGGTAACAGAAAGCTACATGACTGACTGTTCACTACACCACAGAGGAGTGGACCTCCAGGGTAACAGAAAGCTACATGACTGTTCACTACACCACAGAGGAGTGGACCTCCAGGGTAACAGAAAGCTACATGACTGACTGTTCACTACACCACAGAGGAGTGGACCTCCAGGGTAACAGAAAGCTACATGACTGACTGTTCACTACACCACAGAGGAGTGGACCTCCAGGGTAACAGAAAGCTACATGACTGACTGTTCACTACACCACAGAGGAGTGGACCTCCAGGGTAACAGAAAGCTACGTGACTGTTCACTACACCACAGAGGAGTGGACCTCCAGGGTAACAGAAAGCTACATGACTGACTGTTCACTACACCACAGAGGAGTGGACCTCCAGGGTAACAGAAAGCTACATGACTGACTGTTCACTACACCACAGAGGAGTGGACCTCCAGGGTAACAGAAAGCTACATGACTGTTCACTACACCACAGAGGAGTGGACCTCCAGGGTAACAGAAAGCTACATGACTGTTCACTACACCACAGAGGAGTGGGAGATGCGAAGTCCGGCGCTACAGACACGCCCCCTCAGTCACACAGGCACAAATCTGCCACAGGTACAGTTAGGAGCAGTAGCAGAGTGGAAGCTAGAGAGGCACAATAGCAATATCCCAACCACCACAGATAATGCCAAGAACCAAGTAAATGCAATGATAGTGGCCGGACTGGGGCCACAGATAGTTTGCTTTGCACGTGATCAATTTAGCATCCCAAAAGGGGAATCTCAGTGAACCAGATGGACCGCCTCCTTGGGAGGATCAGGAAGGTGGTTTTCTTTGTCCACCGAAGCACAACAGCCGCTCATGTGCTTAACACCAAGCAGGAAATGTTACAGCTACTGACCCACAAGCTCATACACCCTGTCACAACAAGATGGAACTCCACTTATGACATGTAGGAGCACTATCTTGAGCAGCAGGTAGCTGTATACTCTGCACTGACAGGCAAGACCCTGGAAAAACAAAGACATCGTCACCTTGTCTGATGATGACGTGAAAGTGGCAGAGGAGGTCCTCCAGGTGCTCACACCCCTCAAAACGGTTACAACCCTACTGAGCACTGAAACTGCACCATCTGTGTCCATGATCCTACCTCTGAAAACCAGGATTCTACAATCCATGGCCCCAAGTGAGGAAGACAGCGCCATCACTAGAGATGTGAAGGCTGCCATTAGAGAGGACCTGAACCCCAGATACCCCCTAATGTACAGGACTACCTTCATAGATGTACTGTACTGGATCCAAGGTCCGAGTCCCTGTCTGTCCAAGTCCCTGTCTCACCTAGACCCTGCCCTACACCGGAGGACATACAGTGATCTCACCACTGAGATTGTGGCCACTGAAGAGGTAAAAAATAAAAATACAATTAAAAAAAGGTGTGTGTGCGAGCAAAGAGGCCTACAAACCTGACTCAGTTTCACCAGCTCTGTCAGGAGGAATGGGCCAAAATTCACCCAACTCATTGTGGGAATCTTGTGGAAGGCTACCTGAAACATTTGACCCAAGTTAAATGATTTAAAGGCAATGCTAACAAATACTAATTGAGTATGTAAACTTCTGACCCACTGGGAATGTGATGAAAGAAATAAAAGCTGAAATAAGTCACTCAACTATTATTCTGACATTTCACATTCTTAAAATAAAATGGTGATCCTAACTGACCTAAGACAGGACATTTTTACTAGGATTAAAATGTCAGAAATTGTGAAAAACTGAGTTTAAATGTATTTGGCTAAGGTGTATGTAAACTTCGGACTTCAACTGTGTGTGTTATATATATATACACACACACACACACACACACATATACATACAGTACCAGTCAAATATGGAGTTAATTTGTGGAATTTCTATCCTTCTTAATGCGTTTGAGCCAATCAGTTGTGTTGTGACAAGGTAGGGGTGGGTATACAGAAGATAGCCCTATTTGGTAAAAGACCAAGTCCATATTATGGCAAGAACAGCTCAAATAAGCAAAGAGAAACGACAGTCCATCATTACTTTAAGACATGAGAGTCAGTCAATGCAGAAAATGTAAAGAACTTTGAAAGTTTCTTCAAGTGTAGTCGCAAAAACCATCAAGTGCTATGATGAAACTGGCTCTCATGAGGACTGTCACAGGAAAGGAAGTCCCAGAGTTACTTCTGATGCAGAGTTCATTAGAGTTAACTGTACCTCAGATTGCTGCCCAAATAAATGCTTCAGAGTTCAAGTAACAGACACATTTAAAAATCAACTGTTCAGAGGAGACTCAGGCCTTCATGGTCGAATTGCTGCAAAGAAACCACTACTAAAGGACAGCAATAAGAAGAAGAGACTTGCTTGGGCCAAGAAACACGAGCAATGGTCATTAGACCGGAAGAAATTTGTCCTTTGGTCTGATGAGTCCAAATTTGAGATTTTTGGTTCCAACCGCCATGTCTTTGTGAGATACAGAGTAGGTGAACGAATGATCTCCGCATGTGTGGTTCACACCGTGAAGCATGGAGGAGGTGGGATGGTGCTTTGCTGGTGACACTGTGATTTATTTAGAATTCAAGGCACACGATCGCTGCAGTATGCTGGTTACGCCATCCCATCTGGTTTGCGCTTAGTGGGACTAGCATTTGTTTTCAACAGGACAATGACCCAACACACCTCCAGGCTGTGTAAAGGCTATTTGACCAAGAAGGAGAGTGATGGAGTGCTGCATCAGATGACTTGGCCTCCACAATCACCCAATCTCAACCCAATTGAGATGGTTTGGGATTTTTTTTTATTTAACCTTTATTTAACTAGGCAAGTCAGTTAAGAAGAAATTCTTATTTACAACGACAGCCTAGGAACAGTGGGTTAACTGTCTTGTTCAGGGGCAGAATGACAGATTTTTACCTTGTCAGCTCGAGGATTCGATGTAGCAACATCTCGGTTACTGGCCCAATGCTCTAACCACAAGACTACCTGCTGCCCCAAGAGTTGGACCGCAGAGTGAAGGAAAAGCAGCCAACAAGTGCTCAGTATATTTGGGAACTCCTTCAAGACTGTTGGAAAAGTATTCCAGGTGAAGCTGGTTGAGAGAATGACAAGCATATGTAAAGCTGTCATCAAGGCAAAGGGTGGCTATTTTGAAGAATCTCAAATATAAAATATATTTTGCTTTGTTTAACACTTTTTTGGTTACTACATGATTCCATGTGTTATTTCATAGTTTTAATGTCTTCACTATTGTTCTACAATGTAGAAAATAGTACAAATTAAGAAACACCCTTGACTGAGTAGTTGTGTCCAAACTTTTGACTGGTACTGTATATGCAGAAATTATAAAATGGACCCATTAGGACTATATTTTTTTTATAATAGAAATTGCCAATGAACAAATCACCAAAATAAAAGTTAGACAGGGAGAATAAAAAATAATACTAATTTAGCTGTATTGATTGTTTGAGCAAAAGAACAGCATTCGCCATAAAAAGATGCATAAAATTGGCATTAAAACTGCTAAATTCTCTGAGCGCCATGGCAGAATATGTAGAACTGCAGGAAATTGGCTTAAAAACACAAAACATTTCTCTACACCGCCAAGATGGGGGAGCGCTAAAATTCAGGTGCATGATAGGCCAACCGCATCTATTACCACACCCACCGCCTAAGCCCCTTTGATCCATAAAAAACCCTGATCTAAATCCCATGTTCTAAATTCTTGAGTGTGCCAGTTTTAAATTCCTTCCACCACTAATTTCCACCTAATACCTCAGTGGTGTTTAATGTAGGCAAGTTCTCACAGTACCAGTCAAGCACAATTTGGCAGTTTGCCTTCCCTTTGACTCCCTTATGTTGGCATACACTAGCCTGTTGTAGGGAGAGTAGCTAAAGTAGGACCCAATTATGCCCTACCCTACCAGCATAATTGAATGTAAGGCGGAGAGATTATAGGCTACAGTTTCTACAGAATGGTTCCATTGTGATGACTATAGGAGGTGAAATAACTCATTGTATTTCTATCACCAACCACAACCTTTTGTGTCAAATAAAAATGCATTGTTTTGCTTGTGAAATATTTTTGCATAGATCACAAACTATTGTCCCATAACGCAGGTTTACAAGACTGGCCCTCATCCTCATCCGTGGAACAGGTGGAATCACTGAATCCACTCCAGCATTCTGCATTTCCACGGTTTGTTGATATGGAAGACGGATTGCGTCATCCATTAGTTGCAAGCAGAAAATTCCCTGACACCCACCTACTATCGTTGAGATAAAACAATAGCTAGATTTGATCATACTGTTGTCCCTATGCTATAGCACAATTTAAAAATGTATTTAACCACATGTACCATGTACGTAAATTGGTGTTCATATTAAAAAGCCACCTGTCCAAATAGCTAGCAGAATGTATTGGGATAATGTGACGCTCCATTAGCCCATTACAGGAAAAGCATTTCTACTTTTTTTGGCGCAGAACAGTGATTTTTCAACCAGCCTTAACTTGGACTATCTTCGTTCTCGATTCGGCCAAACACGTTATCTTCTAAAATGTCTGTGTCCAGTTGAATGTAGAAAATGCACCGTTATTAAAATAAAGATGTTTTGCTCTATGAAGTAATCCAACAATGTGTACGCCACCATGTTGTCTGTTTTAAATCTTCTCTCATTGATCGAGACAGGTGGGTCCAACCCAAAGTGCTGCATGTCATGACACACCGGTCACGATCAATGAGAAGATTTGAAACGGACAACATGGTGGCGTACACATTGTTGGATTACTTTATGGCTTAAAATAATTATTTTAACAAAAGGAGTATTTTATCAATTCAAATGAGCCACCTGCAACTGGACATATACATTTTTAGATTATACATGTTTGTCCGAATCGAGAACAGTAGTATGCCCAAATTAAAATGATCTGTGCCACACCAAACAGTACCTAACCTGTAATGGCTAATGGAGCATCACATTAGCCTGTTATAATATGTTAGCTAGATACCATGGTGTACACATTGGAGAGCTAGCTAGCTGGTCTACAGATACACCGGAATAAGTAGCTTACTAGTAGGGACGCCAAATTGCAGGTGTTGCCAGCAACTGAATAGCTTGTTCTAGTACTGGTGTACTTTTTGGACGCTTCCAGCATTCAGTGAGTCATTTCCTTGACAGCACGAATTCAGACGAGGAATACATTATTTCATATAACACTGGGTCATTCAATATGCTTTTCCCCCCTTCCACTCCCAAAACATGAACAACGCTATATTCTTCAGGCATATATCCTAGAACCAACGTTGGATACACTTTCATCAAGGTAAAACGAAACGCAATCTTACCAATATCGACCCGTTCAGCTGATGATATCCCAATGCAATCCTCCACCAATGCGGAAAATGGTTGTTTCACCTGTGCAAAGGAACCTCGGCGAGCGTGCAGTGATTTCTCCGCAGAATTAAAACCGGTACCGATGCCTGCCGTTTTCACGGGCGATGTTTTTTGTTGTTGAAGATTTTAAAGTTAGAAACCATGAACGTAACCCTCTTCTTACTACTACTAGCTACACACTATCTGAATGGAATAGGGAGAAATCCGTTGGTGTCAGGCGGGAGAGGGGTTGACATAAGAACACTCCCACTGGAAATCTCTAGGAAAAATATTGGACGCCCAAACAGCGCCCCCTCGTGCTACAAATGTAGTAGTCAACAGTAGTTCCACTCCTGACAGATACACAGGCACTGTAGTTCCACATGCATTTCATCAAAGACACTATGAAAACTGCTTATCCAGTCCCCGATCACACTAGTAGGCGTTTTCATTAGTGAAATTGGCTAAGCTAAGTTCATGCGTAGAAACACTTCATCGGGTTTAATGGTCGTCTCTCGACGAGCTGCGCATGTGCAGGTCGTCAAATCAAAGGCACTCCTTGGATATAAAGTTGTTTTTGACAAAAATTAAAACGTCTCAGTTTGTCTCTGTTACGAGGTTGGAGTAATAATATATTCATCTGCTTACGACATTGGCTTGAATCTAGGTTGTGTCTTTAGATTTCGAGAAAATAAAAAACGAAGGAATATTTTTGCACTTCTCTCATTGACTTCTCAAACCCCAAACGCCATCCTGGTCTGTTTGGTCTATTTTGCAAGCGTTCCCAGAAATCCCGCGATGTTGTGCCTCTGGGTTTAGAAACTCTGATTACGTTCTCTGTGTTTTCTTCTTCTTCGAGGTTTAATGGCAGACTACAACCTACTGGTGTGTTGCCGCCACCTACTGTACTGGGTAGTGAAATAAAAATATTGCATTGCGGGAATAAAAAAATAAATCCCACTCCTTAGGTCACAGTTCAAATCACATCCCTACACAGGCTCAGGAACCTGTGAGGATAGAGTATTCATCGACAGGATTCCTTGTAATAACTCTGCTGTAAAATCCCCCCCAAAACACACCAGTAGGTTGTAGTCTGCCATTAAACCTTAAACTCACAAGGATGCCTATTTTCTCAGATTTCTCTGTTTGCGCTGTACAGTTGAGAACCAGTGCAATAAACGCTACAAAGTCCACCTTCTTTAACATGCAACATGTCAAGATCCCTCTGTTGACAAAGAATATTCACTGGTGTCTCCTTGTACTACCATTATTTCTTCAACATCACTCCTTTCTTCCAGTCTTCTCACCCCGCCTCCGGAAAGCAGGCATTCTGGACAGCCCTTATTCTTGTCTCCTTCAACCTAACTGAGAACTTCATTCATTTGAGCGCATGTTCGCCACTACAATTGTAACATTTGGGCTCAGCTGGCATACAATACTCCTCCCGTCTACTTAAACTTGACACATGACCAAATAATTGACATTTATCACACTGCATGGGTTTAGGCATGAAGGCTCTTGCAGGGTATTTCACAAAACCCAAATACTACGTGAGAAGGGAGAAACTCTTCTTCAAAAACCAACAGAATGGATAGAGTGGGTTTCCTCACTCCATGCGGGTCAGTCGGTGTGCACCAACCACTTGATCCAATTCTTAATGTGTTTCCCTTGCATTTGCTTGTAGCGCATAACATAACCCCCTGGATAGGCACCCTGCTTTGAAGATCCACACACAACACATTCCAATCCGACATCTTTTTGAGGCGCAGAGCACACTCCTTGTGTCCCACAGATGCACAGAAAGCCAAAGTAAGACCACTTCTCATTACTCTCACCGACACCACCTCAACCAACTTATCCACGATTTTCAGACTTCAAAACGGATCTCCCAGGTAACTCCACTGATCCAAAACCCTCACTCCGACCCTAAAAGAATCAGAACTAGGATCGGATTTACTAGATTTTACTACCACTTTACTTGTCTTGTTTAATTTTGTAATCCAATTCCTCTCACTCTCATCTCCACTCCACTCCAAGCGTCATCTGCTTCAAACAGAACATCCGCTTCCGCCATCTTCCTACCCTCCTCTGTGTGTTTTAGTAGTCCTTCTCTATTTTAAGTGTAATAATGAAAAAGCATCTACTTTAGGGTTATTTTATAGCCCTTGTAGAACTGTAGATCTAGGCTTATTCTGTGTCTGGGAAACAGCCATATGGCTACAGTATTGACACACACATTAACCAAACAAAGCTGGGGGGAAAAATCCACTTGAACGCTCCCCAACCTGTGGGACATCATCTCTGAGCTCCGACTTCTCCCACATTCTGAACTTTGACGTCACATACAAAGGAAATTACCTTGATAACATCATTTTTGGCAGTTAAATGCCACACACAAAAAAAAACATGTCCAAATACAATCTATTGATTTGTTTACGAGGATGATATCTGTACTTTTATTTTATGGTTGTTGCAGCTTGTTTGCCATTAACTAAATCGGCGTTATCAACGAGTTCAAAGCACGTGAACGCACACAACTCGTTTCTTCCAGTTTACAAGTATTTTCCGAGTTTCCCACTTTTTATGCAAGCAGCATTACCTGTGGTCACTGGCGTCGTCTACTGATCGAGAGGATCACAGACGTGTACAGACGTTAACACCTTTGAATAATGCAAAAACGGCAACAATGTCCATTAGTTTGATGATGTAAACTAACGCTCTTGGTTCAAAGCTTAGTCTGCATATCCAGTATACATATTGATAACTGGTACGTGAACTGGAACTATTCATGCCACATCAAAAGATAATTCATTTTCAGGCCCGTAAACAAATGTTCGTCAAGATATCACGTTGTAATTAGCACCTTGCAAACCATAACACAAAATATAGCTGACTTCAATGCTGCTAGTCATCCAAATCTTGATTCGTCACGTCTCTCCCAGTCAAGATCATCTTTGCTCGAGCCCCGAACCCGAGTGGTGGAGATCTTTTTTTCATGGCACCGTGCCCCGGGTGAGTAGAGATCCTTTTTTCATGGCACCGTGCCCCGGGTGAGTGGAGATGCTTTTTTCATGGCACGGTGCCCCGGGTGAGTGGAGATCCTTTTTTCATGGCACGGTGCCACGGGTGAGTGGAGATCCTTTTTTCATGGCACGGTGCCCCGGGTGAGTGGAGATCCTTTTTTCATGGCACGGTGACCCGGGTGAGTGGAGATCCTTTTTTTCATGGCACGGTACCCCGGGTGAGTGGAGATCCTTTTTCATGGCACCGTGCCCCGGGGGAGTAGAGAATTCACTTAACGACCAATGGAATTATCTCAAATGGTTTTAGCGCGCGCACTTTTATAAAATTATATTATTTCTTCTTCTATACAATGTTGATCAGTACAATAAAACGAGTCCCAAATTGAAGGGAAACAGATCGTTTTCCATGAAATCAGCCAAAACAAGCTCAATAACTCAATGCATGCACACACTTCTATTGAATATGCATTCACCTGTATTGTAAATAGGCCTAGGCTACATT
Source organism: Salmo salar (assembly GCF_965601325.2). Taxonomy (NCBI): domain Eukaryota; kingdom Metazoa; phylum Chordata; class Actinopteri; order Salmoniformes; family Salmonidae; genus Salmo; species Salmo salar. The sequence goes on from NC_138291.1 coordinate 175,939,678, forward strand.
TTGATGTACCCAGTTTATCAATAGACTAGAGATTTACCACTCAAATAAATTATTGTTATGTAGTTAGATTGCTAAAAAAAAAGTCACATTGTATGAGTGTAGTTGATTAATTAATGCATACATGAAACATTTTACAATTGAAATGTATTGATAGTGAACTCAAAAGTGCCATTCTGTGACTATGGCTAATACACCTTATGTTTTTCCCTTGGTATCTTTTTGGTATCAAGTATTACGATACTAAATCTGGTACTGTTCTCAAAGTCACACAACACAACTCAGTAATGGTATAACAGTCATTCATTCAACAAGAAATCAACATATATAGCAGCAAACAAAATAATATGCATTTACAATGAATATCACCAAATCTACAACTACCACATTTGTATGACAAATTCTTAACACCCCCCCCCCCACACACACACATCATATAATTACATACTGTATGTTCCGTAATTGATGTCAGGAATTACACTTAAAATCTTCCAGAGGAGTGAGAAATAAAGCCTTCAGCTGTTATCGTTGGTCATTCACATCGTGTAATTGGTGCATCGTTACAACTTTGCTTTGGTGCATTGTTGGAAGAAGACCTTTTTCTAGGTGTATCGCAGTACGGTACGTTTTCCAGAAGAAGGCTCTCTCTAGGTCGGAGTTCTGTGAAATGAAAAGACACAGGAAACACTGGAGGCTAAATGTGGAAAACAAACCCCTGTGGGCATAGCCTAAACCCCTATTCATATATATATATATATATATACACATACATACATACATACATACATACATACATACATACATACATACATACATACATACATACATACATACATACATATATATATGACTGCTGTAATTGTTGTGTTTCTCATTACCCAGTGTGCCAAAAAAATATAGCAAAAAAAGTTTTCCTTTTCTTGATGTATTAGACTTGATTGTTTAAAAAGAAAATAACTTACGAATCCTATCTTCAGCTACATGCTCGGCTTGTACGACATCTTGACGAAGAAACACTTCCACACCAGCGGCCATTTTAATCATCTGGAAAAATACAGTAGAAATATGAACAATCTCTATTGTGCTCAGTCTCTAGACACATCAATCAATCAATCAAATGTATTTATATAGCCCTTTTTACATCAGCTGATATCTCAAAGTGCTGTACAGAAACCCAGCCTAAAACCCCAAACAGCAAACAATGCAGATGTAGAAGCACGGTGGCTAGGAAAAACTGTTAACCTGTTAGGGATAGGGGGCAGTATTTGCACGGCCGGATAAAAAACGTACCCGAATTAATCTGGTTACTACTCCTGCCCAGTAACTAGAATATGCATATAATTGTTTGATTTGGATAGAAAACACCCTAAAGTTTCTAAAACTGTTTGAATGGTGTCTGTGAGTATAACAGAACTCATTTGGCAGGCCAAAACCTGAGAAGATTTCAAACAGGAAGCGCCCTCTCTGACCATTTCTTGGCCTTCTTGATCATCTCTATCCAAAACAGGGGATCTCTGGCATAACGTCACATTTTCTAATGCTACCATAGGCTCTCAGAAGGCGCCAGAACGTTGAATGATGACTTTGCAGGCCATGGCTGAAAAACAGTAGCGCATTTGGTAAGTGGTCGATCTGAGAACAATGAGACTGGGGCGCGCGTGCACGAGACTCCACCATGTTTACATTTTCAGTCTTTGAACGAAAACAGGGTTTCCCAGTCGGAATATTATCGCTTTTTTATGAGAAAAATCGCATAAAAATTGATTTTAAACAGCGTTTGACATGCTTCGAAGTACGGTAATTGAATATTTAGAATTTTTTTGTCACGAAACGCGCCGGGCGCGTCACCCTTCTTTACCCTTCGGATAGTGTCTTGAACGCACGAACAAAACGCCGCTATTTGGATATAACTATGGATTATTTGGAACCAAACCAACATTTGTTATTGAAGTAGAAGTCCTGGGAGTGCATTCTAACGAAGAACAGCAAAGGTAATCCAATTTTTCTTATAGTAAATCTGAGTTTGGTGAGTACCAAACTTGGTGAGTGTCAAAATAGCTAGCCTGTGATGGCCGGGCTATCTACTCAGAATATTGCAAAATGTGCTTTCACCGAAAAGCTATTTTAAAATTGGACATAGCGATTGCATAAAGGAGTTCTGTATCTATAATTCTTAAAATAATTGTTATGTATTTTGTGAACGTTTATCGTGAGTAATTTAGTAAATTCACCGGAAGTGTTCGGTGGGAATGCTAGTCACATGCTAATCACATGCTAATGTAAAAAGCTGGTTTTTGATATGAACTTGATTGAACAAAACATGCATGTATTGTATAACATAATGTCCTAGGAGTGTCATCTGATGAAGATCATCAAAGGTTAGTGCTGCATTTAGCTGTGGTTTTGGTTTTTGTGACATTATATGCTAGCTTGAAAAATGGGTGTCTGATTATTTCTGGCTGGGTACTCTGCTGACATAATCTAATGTTTTGCTTTCGTTGTAAAGCCTTTTTGAAATCGGACAGTGTGGTTAGATTAACCTCTATGGGCTAGGTGGGACGCTTGCCAGCCTGTGGCGCGATTTTCAAAACCTTAAAAATCCTATTACTTCAATTTCTCAAACATATGACTATTTTACAGCTATTTAAAGACAAGACTCTCGTTAATCTAACCACACTGTCCGATTTCAAAAAGGCTTTACAACGAAAGCAAAACATTAGATTATGTCAGCAGAGTACCAAGCCAGAAATAATCAGACACCCATTTTTCAAGCCAGCATATAATGTCACCAAAACCCAGAAGACAGCTAAATGCAGCACTCACCTTTGATGATCTTCATCAGATGACAACCCTAGGACATTATGTTATACAATACATGCATGTTTTGTTCAATCAAGTTCATATTTATATCAAAAACCAGCTTTTTACATTAGCATGTGACGTTCAGAACTAGCATACCCCCCTCAAACTTCCGGGGAATTCGCTAACATTTTACTAAATTACTCACGATAAACGTTCACAAAAAGCATAACAATTATTTTAAGAATTATAGATACAGACCTCCTCTATGCACTCGATATGTCCGATTTTAAAATAGCTTTTTGGTGAAAGCACATTTTGCAATATTCTAAGTACATAGCCCAGGCATCACGGGCTCGCTATTTAGACACCCGGCAAGTTTAGCACTCACCATAATCATATTTACTATTATAAAAGTTTGATTACCTTTTGTTGTCTTCATCAGAATGCACACCCAGGACTGCTACTTCAATAACAAATGTTGGTTTGGTCCAAAATAATCCATCGTTATATCCGAATAGCGGCGTTTTGTTCGTGCGTTCCAGACACTATCCGAAATAGTAAAGAAGTGTCGCGCGCATGGCGCAATTCGTGACAATAAAATTCTAAATATTCCATTACCGTACTTCGAAGCATGTCAACCGCTGTTTAAAATCAATTTTTACGACATTTTTCTCGTAGAAAAGCGATAATATTCCGACAGGGAATCTCCTTTTCGGCAAACAGAGGAAAAAAATCCCAAAGGCGGGGGCGGTCGGGTCACGCGCATAAGCCCAGTGTCCCTTGATCGGCCACTTGAGAAAGGCGATAATGTGTTTCAGCCTGGGGCTGGAATGACGACATTCTGTTTTTTCCCGGGCTCTGAGCGCCTATGGACGACGTGGGAAGTGTCACGTTAGAGCAGAGATCCTTAGTAAATGATAGAGATGGAAAAGAAGTTCAAGAAATGGTCAGACAGGCCACTTCCTGTAAAGGAATCTCTCAGGTTTTGACCTGCCATTTGAGTTCTGTTATACTCACAGACACCATTCAAACAGTTTTAGAAAATGTAGGGTGTTTTCTATCCATATGTAATAAGTATATGCATATTCTAGTTACTGGGTAGGAGTGGTAACCAGATTAAATCGGGTATGTTTTTTATCCAGCCGTGTCAATACTGCCCCCTAGCCCTAACAGGTTAACGAGAGTCTTGTCTTTAAAATGGTGTAAAATAGTCATATGTTTGAGAAATTGAAGAAATAGCATTTCTAAGGTATTTGAATATCGCGCCACGGGATTCCACTGGTTGTTGAGTAGCAAGCGTCCCACCTAGCCCATAGAGGTTAAACAAGTGTATGTTTAACATTACCACATACCAGTCATCAATATGTGTAACAGGGTTGGTTGTGTTTCCACTTGCCTCTAAAGAAAGGTGTATTTAATGTTCAAGCATTCTTATTGGTTGGATCAACTCTGATGACAATAAGGCGTGTTGTGATTGGCCCCGCTTGCAGATAGGGGGAGATTGCAAACGTCAGGTCTTCCCAGTATGAAAATGTGATGCAAGGGGTAGGTCACATTCTGAATACAGTTTTCTATTTTACCAATAGCTACTGTTGTCAATGCAAACAATACAATCTACAGTTAAGGAAACGCAGTCTTCAAACTTTTTTTTCTCCTTTTTTTTGCAGAGTGTTTATGTTATTGCTGTACATTACTGATTTATACATGTGTGGGTATATGGTACCTGTTAGGGATTGAGGGGCTTTCTGGGATTTGCTTTGGCATATGATTGCTGTAAATAAGTGTGTTAGCTAGCATACACCAATGTAATGGTCACATAAACCCACTGCTAACACAGTTGTCTTCATGCTACAGATTTTGCCATCGACAGCCATCAATATCGTTAAGCCCTGCACAACTACCGTGCTGTTTCCTATTTAACAGAAATAAATGATGCTCAACTGGGACCACTGGCTGATGTGATTTATTAGGAGAAAACACAACGCAAGGAGAGTACGATTTACATCTGTTACATACGCATGCTGGATATGTAGACTAAGCTTTGAACCAAGAGTGCTAGCTCATATCATCGATAAGACTCACCTCTCCTGATGAATGAATGCAAACCCTACTATACCTGATTGATGTTTTCCTCCGAGGTCTCATTTTTGTTTTTCCTGAATTCTTCATTTATCTTCCGTCTTGCAGCTTAGGGGGTTGAAAATAAAAAATAAAATAAAAAGCTAGTCAGGTCAAACAGCTGTTACAGTCACTGCTACTACACATATCCCTCCAGGATTTCAGACGGATTTTTTTTGTGATACTTGCAGTGTAAAATGCTAGATTTTGTTGCAGACATTTTGAAATTTTGCATGACAATATGCAACAATTTTGTTCAATTTGTCACAAATGCACTGACAGAGTTTGTTGACATGTGGTTTGATTGAACCATATTATGCAGCAGCGTTGCAGTTCTTAACACAAACCGGTGCGCCTGGCACCTACTACCATACCCTGTTCAAAGGCACTTAAATATTTTGTCTTGCCCATTCACCCTCTGAATGGCACACATACACACTCCGTCTCTCAATTGTCTCAAGGCTTTTTTTTTTTAATCCTTCTTTAACCTGTATCATCCCCTTCATCTACAATGATTGAAGTGGATTTTACAAGTGACATCAATATGGGATCATAGCTTTCACCTGGATTCACCTGGTTAGTCTATGTCATGAAGAGCAGGTGTTCTTAATGTTTTGTATGCTCAAGTGTATGTTTAACATTACCATCTATCTAGCACTACACAACTTATTCCACTTATTAAAAATAATCAACTGTCTACTATCTAGCTACTCATATACCTGTCAATGCTCTGGTATCTTCTTTGAACAACTCCATTCTTGTTCTGTGCAGTGCTTTGAACACTCTGAGGACCTATGAAAAGAAACGATGAAATAACCTTTAACATAAAAGAATCTCTATGGGCACTACAATAACACTACAAGCAATTATTCATTACCTTTTTGATGGCCAAGCCTAAGTAAATTAGCTAATATAGCCAGCTAGGCTAGTTTACTAGCTTGATAGCTAGTTCAAATGCTAAAACATGTGAGCTGGTTTATCTTATACGGCTATCCAGATGAGCACGAATTACTATTTTTATATTGTTTTCAGTCGTATAAAAAAAATCTAATGCTTTGGAAGCAATATATAATACAAAAACATGCCAAAATCTTAACGTTTTCACAATCACCTTCAAACGAGAAGCCATCTTGACTTTACAACTGAACAGAATCGACTGTAAGCAATAGGCAATACAGGCGCAATACAGGCACAATGCAGCAGCATCAGAGAGCGAATGGAATCATGAAGAATGATAGAGGCCTCTAGTGGCCCAAAGGCCATATTTTGCATGGGCAGCACCATTATAAGGGCTTCCACCATTTTAATGTGGTCAACTGGGTGGGAGTTCCAACTTCATTGACTGATCCTTCCCGTTGACCCTGTAGCGGTAGCGGTGCGTGGGTAAAATCACTGGGAAAGCCAAGCCAGTAAAAAAAAGCCATATTACAACCTATTTTGTGATAATTGTGTTATTTGCTCTATAACCCATTCGTTCATACGCCACCGTGACATACAATAAGGCCTTGACAACAAAAATACAACAGTCACACAATGGCCAAATAAATTCAACTACACATATGTTTGTTTCATCGCAAACCCACAGAGCAACATCTGACTGGTGAAGTCCACAAAGCAAATATTGTATGTAACAAACAATTATATGGCCAGCATCATGGTCAAGCAAGTTAATGTTTTCGACAGTTTACTAAACAACTACTGATTTAGAACAACAGAGTTACTGCAAGTCAGCACAAAGACAACAGGAGCACCGCTATTCCAGCAACATTTCAACTTAAACATTTAAACATCATCAAATCAACAAGACTAGATATGCTTAGTTTAATACACTGAAAACAAACTTAAAGGATCAGAACCTTCTTTTCAATTTTCGGCTAAAACTACATACCCAAATTTAACTTAGCCTAGTGGTTAGAGCGTTGGACCAGTAACTGGAAGGTTGCTGGATCAAATCCCGAGCTGACAAGGTAAAAATCTGTTGTCCTGCCCCTGAGCAGGGCAGTTAACCCACTGTTCCCCGGATGCCAAAGACATGGATGACGATTAAGGCAACTCCCTGCACCTCTCTGATTCAGAGGGGTTGAGTTAAATGCTGAAGACACATTTCAGTTGAATACATTCAGTTGGACAACTGACTAGGTATCCCCCTTTTCCTAACTGCCTGTAGCTCAGGACCTGAAGCAAGGATATGCATATTGTTGATACCATTTGAAATTAAACACTTTGAAGTTTGTGGAAATGTGAAATTAATGTAGGAGAATATAACACATTAGATCTAGTAAAAGATAATACAAAGAAAAAACAGCATCTTTGAAACGCAAGAGAAAGGCTAACATATGACTTAGGAATCTAGGTACAATCTAGATGTTGGCCACTAGATGGCAGCAGTGTATGTGCAAAGTTTTAGACTGATCCAATGAACCATTGCATTTCTGTTCAAAATGTTGTATCAAGACTGCCCAAATGTGCCTAATTGGTTTATTAATACATTTTCAAGTTCATAACTGTGCACTCTCCTCAAACAATAGCATGGCATTATTTCACTGTAATAGCTACTGTAAATTGGACAGTGCAGTTAGATTAACAAGACTTTAAGCTTTCTGCCCATATCAGATATGTCTATGTCCTGGGAAATGTTCCTGTTACTTAAAATGTCATGCTAATCACATTAGCACACGTTAGCTCAACCGTCCCTTGGGGGGACACCGATCCCGTAGAGGTTTAAAGATACCAAAAACAATTTAGTCCAATCAATGTTGCTAAATACCATGTGTGAAATAACATAGTACCGATTTCTGTCTGTCTGTCTGTGTGTGCGTGTGAATGTGTGTGTGTGTGTGTGTGTGTGTGTGTGTGTGTGTGTGTGTGTGTGTGTGTGTGTGTGTGTGTGTTGTGTGTGTGTGCGTGCGCATACCGTGAGTGCACAAGTAAAAAAATTAAAGTTGACTCGCCCTACTTGTAGACTTGTTGTAAACACCAATGCCTAGATAAAATGCTTGCTAGCCTAACTTCTTCACATGGGCAACAATGAACCTGCTAAGTTAGTTAGCTAGCTAGTTAACGTGAGCCTACTAGGCTACATATTGAACTGCAATCGTCTCAGGCCAGTGGCACAATATATTAATTTAAGATTAGATCAAAATCGCTGTCATAATCATTGGCCTGTACAGAGAATAAGTCAAAACCACAAGTTCAAATCCACATCTCCATCCATCTCCATCCAAAGTTTAGGAAAGGGCCAATTCAGCAAGATACCTACTGCAGGACAGGACAAGCAGACCAGAAACATACGTTTATCTGAAATTATGTTTTGCTTAGGATGTGATTTTATCAAGGGATGCTTGCTGGCATCAATCAATCAATCAATCAATCAATCAATCAATCAATCAATCAATCAATCAAATGCTACTGTGGCAACATGTCATCCTTTTTAGTTCCAGACAGCATCAGATACATGAGCTACACATACTGAGACAGAGGAGAGCTGTTTCACTCTCTCTGATGATTTCTCTCTGATGATTTCTCCACTGAGATTCAACCAGTTGCGAATTGACTGAAAATTCTGAAAACACAGTGAGACGAAAGATAAATTATTTAAAGTTTTTTTTTTTAAATGTATTGGTCAAATATTTGAGGGAAGCCTGGCTTCCATTGGCATCCATGAATACACGCCACTGTGTTGGAGTCATGTCCAACCAGGTCATCAGGAGGGATCAACCAATCGTGAAGAAGAGAATGTACTACTTCAAAATGCCCATGCTGTCACAGACTCTATAATGGCACAGATACAAACAGCTGCGTAACAGGGCGCCTATAAAGGGGGTTATCTCTGGAGTGGAATGGCGCTAGAAATGAGTGCAGAGTGCAGAGGATTTAATTGAAGGAGTAGATGCAGTGGTTGGTGCACGCCGACTGACCCGTATGGTGAATGTAGTGGCTGGTGCACGCCGAATGACCCGTATGGTGAATGTAGTGGCTGGTGCACGCTGACTGACCCGTATGGTGAATGTAGTGGTTGGTGCATGCCGACTGACCGTATGGTGAATGTAGTGGTTGGTGCACGAGGACGAACCACTCCAACCATTCTTTTGTTCTTTGAAGAAGAGTCGCTTGTATATTTGGGTTATGTGACATACCCTGTAACAACAGGATCGTGACATGTTGCATGTTAAAAAGGTGGACTTTATTGAAAAAGGTGTTGTTTATTGCATTGGTTATGAACGGCACAGCGCTAACAAAGAGGAAATCTTAGAAAACAGGCATCGTTGTGAATGCGGCTCAATGTTTTTTGGGGACTCAGGGATTTTCCAATAGAGGCATTAAAAGGAATCCTGTTGACAAATTTTAGGTAGGGATGTGATTTGGACTATGACTGAAGGAGTGGGATGGGTTTTTGGATTCATTTTATTTTTGTATTGTACATTGCATTCGGAAAGTATTCAAACCCTTTGACTTTTTCCACATTTTGTTACATTACAGCCTTATTCTAAAATGGATTAAAAAAAAATCCTCATCATTCTACACACAATACCCCATAATGACAAAGCGAAAACAGGTTTTTAGACATTTTTGCTAATTCAGACCCTTTGCTATGAGACTTGAAATTGAGCTCAGGTGAATCCTGGTTTACATTGATCATCCTTAAGATGTTTCTACAACTTTATTGGTGTCCACCTGTGGTTTATTCAATTGAGTGGACATGATTTGGAAAGGCACAATCCTGTCTATATAAGCTCCCACAGTTGACAGTGGATGTCAGAACAAAAACCAAGCCATGAGCCAATGGAATTGTCCGTAGAGTTCCGAGGCAGGATAGTGTCGAGACAAAGATCTGTGAAAGGGTACAAAAACAATTCTGCAGCTTTGAAGGTCCCCAAATATAAAGTGGCCTCCATCATTCTTAAATGGAAGAAGTTTGGAACCACCAAGACTCTTACTAGAGCTGGCCGCCCGGCCAAACTGAGCAATCGGGGGAGAAGGGCCTTAGTCAGGGAGGTGACCAAGAACCCGATGGTCACTCTGACAGAGCTCTAGAGTTCCTCTGTGGAGACTGGAGAACCTTCCAGAAGGACAACCATCTCTGCAGCACTCCACCAATCAGGCCTTTATGTTAGAGTGGCCAGACGGAAGTCACTCCTCAGTAAAAGGCACATGACAGCCCGCTTGGGGTTTACCAAAAGAAACAAGATTCTCTGGTCTGATGAAACCAAGATTGAACTCTTCGGCCTGAATGCTAAGCGTCACGTCTGGAAGAAACCTGCCACCATCCCTACAGTGAAGAATGGTGGTGGCAGCATCATGCTGTGGGGATGTTTGTAAGCGGCAGGGACTGAGAGACTAGTCAGGATCAAGGCAAAGATGAAAGGAGCAAAGTACAGAGAGATCCTTGATGAAAAGATTCTCCAGAGCGCTCAGGACCTCAGACTGGGGCGAAGGTTTACCTTCCAACAGGACAACGACCCTAAGCACACAGCCAAGACAGCGCAGGAGTGGCTTCGGGACACGTCTCTGAATGTCCTTGAGTGGCCCAGCCAGAGCCCGGACTTGAACCTGATCGAACATCTCTAGAGAGAATTGAAAATAGCTGTGCAGCGATGCTTCCCATCAAACCTGACAGAGCTTGAGAGGATCTACAGAGAAGAATGGAAGAAACTCCCCAAATACAGGTGTGCCAAGGTTGTAGCGTCATACCCAAGAAGACTCGAGGCTGTAACCGCTGCCCAAGGTTCTTCAACAAAGTACTGAGTAAAGGGTCTGAATACTTATGTGATTTCAGTGATTTGAATAGTGTAGAATCTGAATACTTATGAATGTGATATTGCCGTAGTTTATTTTTAATACATTAGATTTTTATTTTTATAAACAGTTTTTGCTTTGTCATTATGGTTTATTGTGTGTAGATTTATGAGATTTTTTAACATGTTTTATCCAATTTAGAATAAGGCTGTAACGTAATAAAATGTGGAAAAAGTCAAAGGGTCTGAATATTTTCCAAACGCACTGTATATGATGTTGTTTTTTTTGTGTGAAAGAGACAGGTTGAGATCCTGTCCTTCTAGACCTTCGGCCTGATGTTAGATCAGTTAGGGTCAAAGTAATGGTGATTTAAATGTTTTTTGGAAATAGTGGTATATATACTGAGTGTACAAAACATTATGAGCAGCTGCTCTGTCCATGACATAAACTGACCAGGTGAATCCAGGTGAAAGCTATGATTCCTTATTGATGTCACTTTTTAAATCCACTTCAATCAGTGTAGATGAAGGGGAGGAGACAGGTTAAAGAAGGATTTTTAAACTTTGAGATAATTGAGACATGGCTTGTGTATGTGTGCCATTCAGAGGGTGAATGGGCAAATGGAAGAAGTTTGGAACCACCAAGGGCAAGACAAAAGATTCAAGTGCCTTTGAACGGCGGTATGGTAGTAGGTGCCAGGCGCACCGGTTTGTGTCAAGAACAAGGGGGGTCAACTCAATATTAGGAAGGTGTTCTTCATGTTTTGTGCACTCGGTGTATGTGTAGGGTGAGTTGGTGGTGCACATTTTGTTATTTTTCACCTTCCCTTTTAGTTTTATATCACAAAATGTAACGTGATCGACCACATACTACAGCACAGTCGGTGGCGTCATAGACAAACAAAATGTGCGAACGCCATGACATCGAAGAAGAAGTCCTCTATCTCTATGTATAAAATTCAGGTTAGCCAGGGGCGTATTCATTCTGTTGCAAAACGTTTCTTAAACGGAAGCCAACAGAACGAAACGGGGAGTAACCTAGCTGAATTTGTCCAATAGAAACTCTTAGTTTTAGTTGCTAGACTAATGGTTACACCAAAGATGTTTTAATTAACTTTAGATAGACCACAGTCTCTCAGATGAGTCCTGGTGGGCGGATCTAAGCACAAGTTAGCGAGATCTTATTGGCGCGTTCTAGCAAATATTTGCATATTTCGGTTTGGGAACTCCTACTCTGTGTAGTGCGCGTGTGCAATACCTAAATACCCCTTTGCACTCCTAAACAACGCGAGATTTGTTTTACTTTAGGAAAGGGTAAAGTCTACAGACCTTAGTCCACTCTGTTCATAACATATTATAGTTTTAAGAACAGCAAACTCTGTTGAGATCAAATGTTTAATCTATGAGAAAATGTGCAGAATTTCTGCCAACATCTATCTCGTTCCATCTTCACATTTATAGATCTGGTGAAATATCTGTCTCATTATTGTATGTCTAACACCCGTGCTTCCGCGCCCACGGTGTTAACTGTATGAAGTGCTGATACCACAGAGTTTCTAAACCCAGGGGCGCAACATCGCGAGACTTTCGGGAAAGCTTGCGAAACCGACCAAGCGGTTGGTTTGGGGGAGAAGTAAATTAGAGAAGTTATTAAACATTCTTCCTTAGTTGTTAATTTTCTCGAAAGCTGAAGGCTCAACTAGATTTTAGCCAATGCCTTTACTATCCGATCTTGTTATTACTCCAACTTCGTGAGACTGACAAACTGACACGTTTTCATTTTTGTCAAAAACAACTTTATATCGAAGGTGTACCTTTGATTTGACGGCCTGCACATGCGCAGCGTGGCGCAAGAGACCGTTGTTTATACGCATGAGTTTAGCTCGTCAACTTGGCCTACAAGTGTGACTTCTATTGTTTATTTATTTTTATTTATTTCACCTTTATTTAACCAGGTAGGCAAGTTGAGAACAAGTTCTCATTTACAATTGCGACCTGGACAAGATAAAGCAAAGCAGTTCGACACATACAACAACACAGAGTTACACATGGAGTAAAACAAACATACAGTCAATAAATAATACAGTAGAAAAATAAGTCTATATACAATGTGAGCAAATGAGGTGAAATAAGGGAGGTAAAGGCCATGGTGGCGAAGTAAATACAATATAGCAAGTAAAACACTGGTATGGTATAATTGTATAAGCAGTTTTAACCTCTCTATTCTGTACTGTCCTCGATGATTCAGCACGTTCTTATTATACCTCAGTGATACAGACAATCCAAAAATGGCATTCAATCTTTTTTAAACAATCGTTGTGCGCAAGATTTGTCGTTCTGCAGAGCCCATGAACTTTAACCTATGAGGTCGAGGTTCAAACGCATGCGTACTACAAAGACCAAAGTCTAGCAAGATGTCGGAGGAGATAGCAAAAGCTCAGGTTGCCCAGGCCGGCGGAGATACAATCTTCGGCAAAATCATTCGCAAGGAGATTCCTGCAAAAATATTATTTGAAGATGATCAGGTGTGAATTCATTATTTGTATCTATACGCTAATTTTCATGCAAACACCATTAATCGAGTTAACCACACAGTATGGTACGGTTAAGCCACCTAGCTAGCTAGCTGAGTCTTTGGTTAGCTAACGTTAAACTGATAGAGACACACCAATTGTAAATGAATCCGTTATTACCCAGGTATTTAGACAAATACAAGTGGGCTAGTTAGCTGGCTGAAAATGAACTGTAAAATCAGGGACGTCAAACGTTCAGAAATGTATGTCATTGTTGTAAAAATGTGAGTTTGCTACGTTTACTATTATATACTAAAATAGTTATTTACTTTGACATATTGAACTATTTTAAATTAGGCAAATTTCCCTATTATGTACAACGTGTTACTGCTAAATTACACAAGCTTGCATTTTCAACTCATCCTTTTATCTCAGATTGGAGATGCTAAAAAGTGTATAATCATCACGCTGACATTAAATCGATAGCTTGAATCAGATGAATATATTTGGTTCTGGTACCATTTTTTTTGTTTTTTTGACGCCCCTGTCTGTCTGTCTCTGTCTGTCTGTCTGTCGCAGGACTTAAAGGTAGACTCAGCTATATGAAGTAGATGCAGAAAGTGAAAAGTATAATGGGGCAATTTCCACAACAATTTACCAGCCATTTACACTATACAATCAGCACTCACCTAGCCATGCTAGCTTCTCCCTCATGTGAGTGCTAGCAAGCAAGGTAGGTAGCATGAACAACCAATCCAGTAGGGGTTGGAAGCTATGGTGCGCTTTGATTGGTTACTTGCGTCACAATTAGAGGTCGACTGATTATGATTTTTCAACACAGATACCGATTATTGGAGGACCAAAAAAAGCCGATACCGATTAATCTGCAGATTTTTTATTTCTTTTTGTAATGACAATTACAACAATACTGAATACACGCTTTTATTTTAACTTAATATAATACATTAATTAATCTATTTAGTCTCAAATAAATAATGAAACATGCTCAATTTGGTTTAAATAATACAAAAACACAGTGTTGGAGAAGAAAGTAAAAGTGCAATATGTGCCATGTAAAAAAAGCTAACGTTTAAGTTCCTTGCTCAGAACATGAGAACATATGAAAGCTGGTGGTTCAATATTCCCAGTTCTTCAATATTCCCAGTTAAGAAGTTTTAGGTTGTAGTTATTATAGGAATAATGACGCGTCGACTATTTTCTCTCTGTACCATTTGTATTTCATATATCCTTGACTATTGGATGTTCTAATAGGCACTTTAATATTGCCAGACCTAATCTCAGGAGTTGATAGGTGTGAAGTCATAAACAGCGCTGTGAATCAAGCATTGCTAAGAGCTGCTGGCAAACACAGTAAAGTTTGAATGAATGCTTATGAGCCTGCTGCTGCCTACCACCGTTCAGTCAGACTGCTCTATCAAATATCAAATCATAGATTTAATTATAATATAATAAACACATAGAAAAACGAGCCTTAGGTCATTAATATGGTCAAATCCGGAAACTATCATTTTGAAAACAAAATGTTTATTCTTTCAGTGAAATACAGAACCGTTCCGTATTTTATTGAATGGGCGGCAACCCTAAGTCTAAATATTGCTGTTACATTGCACAAACTTCAATATTATGTAAAATTCGGACAAATTAGTTCGCAACGAGCCAGGCGGCCCAAACTGTTGCATATACCCTGACTCAGCGTGCAATGAACGCAAGAGAAGTGACACAATTTTCCTAGTTAATATTGCCTGCTAACATGAATTTCTTTTAACTAAATATGCAGGTTTAAAAATATATACTTGTGTGTATTTTCGTGCAACGATTGTGCTTTTTTCGCGATTGTGCTTTTGTTAAATCATCCCCCGCTTGGCGACGTAGGCTGTGATTCGATGATAAATTAACAGGCACCGCATTGATTATATGCAACGCAGGACAAGCTAGTTAACCTAGTAATGTCATCAACCATGTGTAGTTAACTAGTGATTATGTTAATATTGATTTTTTTATAAGATAAGTTTAATGCTAGTTAGCAACTTACCTTGGCTCCTTGCTGCACTCGCGTAACAGGTGGCCATGCCGATTAATCGGTCAACATCTAGTCACGATATCGCAGAGGATTTCAATAAAGTTCAGCTTTCCCCAACTTTAGTCCCGCCCTGTTCAGGTCCCTCGCCATGTTCTCATCACTCAACGGTCCCCCTGCCCACAGGAAGAATCTGCAGCCCGTAGAACCTCATGAAGATGTTGCTCTCCTCTGTTACTTGGATCACCCCTTTGCACAGCCCGCCCCTCATTAACATAATGCTGCGGAGCGTCCAATCCGCTTCTCTCGCTTTCTTTCCATTGAAAGTGAATGTCTGCCGATGTGTAAATGATGCATGAGATTGTTGTAGCGCAAGGCTTAGCTTCTCTGCTGTTTTGGTGGCCTGGCTACCGTGCTTCGAACAGCGTGAAGCAAACCTGTGCACTGTGTGTGAGAGCGAAATCTTGCATCCCGCTCATCTCAACATCTGGTGCTGCTCGTGGCAACTTATTTAGCTGAGTCTACCTTTTTAACACCTTTGTCATTTTCAAACTCAAAAACGGCGCAGACAATTCGTGGCGCTGTCAGTATTTTAAAAAAATGGGCCACAAACTAATACACTGATTTGGTAGTCAAGCTATTGTAACAGTGTTGCTTCTGTCCTTGCCCCAACCTGAGTTTGAACAACTGCCTCCCACGAAGCGTCGTTACCTATCGCCCCACAAAAGCCCCGGCACTTGCAGGGCAAGGGAAACAACTACTTCAAGGTCTCGGAGTGAGTGATTTCACCGATTGCCACTCGCACACACCGCTAACTAGCTAGCCATTTCACACCAGTTACACTTACCCCCTTTTGACCACCTCCTCCTCAGCAACCAGCAATCCGGGACAACAGCATCAATGTAACAGTGTTGCTTCCGTCCCTCTCCTCGCCCCAACCTGGGCTCTAACCAGAGACCTGAACACATCAACAACTGCCGCCCACAAAGCATCTTTACCTATCGCTCCACAAAAGCCTCTGCCCTTGCAGCAACTACTTCATGGTCTCAAAGCAAGTGACGTCACCAATTGAAATGCCACTAGCATGCACCGCTAACTAGCTAGACACTTTACACTGGTTACACTATCACTCAAATTAAAGCCAACCCCTGTCACTATTTAGAGCTACCTGTGGAGAGATTATTCATTGAAATTATCCAGTCCCCCCAAAAAATGGGCGTTTCATATTGGCCATCACCTGTAAAAATGTCCTCACAAGGAGTTGAGTTGATAAAAGCCTAGTACAGGTTCTCATCTATCCACAGTTACATGTACTATACCCAAGTTCATTGTGGTTTGTCTTTTAGAAGAGCGCAAACGGTACATGTCGCCGCACTTGTTGTCTTGGTCTTCAACACATCACAATTTATTTCAGCACATTGATTATGATTTTGGACATTTGAAACCGATGTTTTGACACTCGGCTGTAATAAAAAAAATCCATGACAACAGGAAGCAGCAATGGTATCATTTTCAACGTATGTTTTAGTCATAATAATGGTACTTTTTACATAATTTTCCAACAGGATTCTACTTAATCAGGTAAAAACTACTGAATGAGACCTAAAATGTGAAATCGTGAAAATGACTTTGTCTTGCTTAGAATAAGCTTCTGAGTTGCTGCAGTCAAAGTGCACCATGCCAAGAAAACGTGATGCATAAACCATTTAAAATATATATATATATTTGACCTTTATTTAACTAGGCAAGTCAGTTAAGAACAAATTCTTATTTTCAATGATGGCCTAGGAACAGTGGGTTTAACTGCCTTGTTCAGGGGCAGAACGACAGATTTTTACCTTGTCAGCTCGGAGATTTGATCTTGCAACCTTTCGGTTACTATTCCAACGCTCTAACCACTATGCTACCTGCCGCCCCAAACCATGAACAACAACAGGGTGTCTTTTTGTCAATTTATTTTACCCCCTTTTTCTTCCCAATTTCGATCTTGTCTCATCACTGCAACCAACGGGCTCGGGAAGTGAAAGTTGAGTTATGCGTCCTCCGAAACATGACCCGCCTAACCGTACTCCTTAACACCCGCCAGCTTAACCCGGAAGCCAGCCGCACCAATGTATCGGAGGAAACGCAGTTCAACTGGTGACCGGGGTCAGCCTGCAGGCACCCGGCCCACCACAAGGAGTTGCTAGAGTGCAATGAGCCAAGTTAAGCCACCTCCCCTAACCCAGACGACGCTTGGCCAATTGTGCGCCGTCCTACGGGACTCTCGGCCACGGCTGGTTGTGATACTAGCCCGGGATCGAACCTGGGTCTGTAGTAACGCCTCAACAGTTTTGAGAATGACACAAATATTAATTTCCACAAAGTTTGCTGCTTCAGTGTCTTTAGATATTTTTGTCAGATGTTGCTATGGAATACTGAAGTATAATTACAAGCATTTCATATGTGTCAAAGGCTTTTATTGACAATTACATGAAGTTGATGCAAAGAGTCATTATTTTCAGTGTTGATCCTTCTTTTTCAAGACCTCTGCAATCCGCCCTGGCATGCTGTCAATTAACTTCTGGGCCACATCCTGATTGATGGCAGCCCATTCTTGCATAATCAATGCTTGGAGTTTGTCAGAATTTGTGGGTTTTTGTTTGTCCACCCGCCTCTTGAGGATTGACCACAAGTTCTCAGTGGGAGTTTCCTGGCCATGGACCCAAAACATCGAAGTTTTGTTCCCCGAGCCACTTATGGCAAGGTGCTCCATCATGCCGGAAAAGGCATTGTTCATCACCAAACTGTTCCTGGATGGTTGGGAGAAGTTGCTCTCGGAGGATGTGTTGGTACCATTCTTTATTCATGGCTGTGCTCTTTGGCAAAATTGTGAGTTAGCCCACTCCCTTGGCTGAGAAGCAACCCCACACATGAATGGTCTCAGGATGCTTTACTGTTGGCATGACACAGGACTGATGGTAGCGCTCACTTTGTCTTCTCCGGACAAGCTTTTTCCGGATGCCCCAAACAATCGGAAAGGGGATTCATCAGAGAAAATGACTTTACCCCAGTCCTCAGCAGTCCAATCCCTGTACCTTTTGCAGAATATCAGTCTGTCCCTAATGTTTTTCCTGGAGAGAAGTGGCTTCTTTGCTGCCCTTGACACCAGGCCATCCTCCAAAAGTCTTCGCCTCACTGTGCGTGCAGATGCACTCACACCTGCCTGCTGCCATTCCTGAGCAAGCTCTGTACTGGTGGTGCCCCGATCCCGCAGCTGAATCAACTTTAGGAGACGCTCCTGGCACTTGCTGGACTTTCTTGGGCGCCCTGAAGCCTTCACAACAATTGAACCGCTCTCCTTGAAGTTCTTCTTGATCCGATAAATAGTTGATTTAGGTGCAATCTTACTGGCAGCAATATCCTTGCCTGTGAAGCCCTTTTTGTGCAAAGCAATGATGATGGCATGTGTTTCCTTGCATGTAACCATGATTGACAGAGGAAGAACAATGATTCCAAGCACCACCCTCCTTTTGAAGCTTCCAGTTTGTTATTCGAACTCAATCAGCATGACGGAGTGATCTCCAGCCTTGTCCTCGTCAACACTCACACCTGTGTTAATGAGAGTTTCACTAACATGATGTCAGCTGGTCCTTTTGTGGCAGGGCTGAAATGCAGCGGAAATGTTTTTGGGGGATTCAGTTCATTTGCATGGCAAAGAGGGACTTTGCAATTAATTGCAATACATCTGATCACTCTTCATAACATTCTGGGGTAAATGCAAATTGCCATCATACAAATTGAGGCAGCAGACTTTGAAAATGAATATTTGTGTCATTCTCAAAACTTTTGGCCACGACTGAACCTGTTAACTAATAAGTATTTTCTATTTACTTTTATTCTGTGTGTGTTTTCAGTGCATAGCCTTCCATGATGTTACCCCACAGGCCCCTACTCATTTTTTGGTTGTCCCAAGAAAACCAATTGTGCAACTGTCAAAAGCAGAGGACAGTGATGCGGCTGTAAGTATGACACCACCTCAACTCATTAATTCAGTTGTATCGGTTTTGTAACCTAGACCAGTGACAAACCCCTGATCCTGGGAGAGCTACAGTGTGTAAGCTTTTGTTCCACCCCAGCGCTAACACAGCTGGTTTAACTGGTCAATCTAAACATTGAACCCTTGATTAGTTGTCTGTTGTGTTTGTGCTGGGCCGGAATAAAACCTTTTGCAGTGTTGCTCTGTAGGGATAGATTGGTTGACAAATGTAGTAGACAATCAATGGCCAGCAGATGGAACTCTTTACCTATTGGAAACCTGCCAGAAAACGTCCCTAGCACACAAGGATTTTGTTCTGTTATGGGTGTAGCCTATGTTTTTATCCAGTTCATGTTTCAGATGTAAAGAACATTGGAGACCTGTTAGAACATGAAGCCTAATCAATTCTATAATGTTTAATGCTTTATGAGTCATGAGCAGTTAAGGATTTTGCCATTTTTATAAAATGTTTTTAAAATATTTTTTTTATCCATAGTTGCTAATGGATAGTTGTTTTAGTCTCTTAAAGCACGTTGTTCAGTGATTTCTCAGAATGTTTGGCCCGAATGGGATTCCAGCGCTTAGGATTTGCAATAAATATTCATCATTCTTATTTTGTTTCATTAAGGTTTGTCTATCATGTGTTGCTGCCATGCTATGTTGTGTCTCTTGTCGTGATGTGTGTGTTGTCATATATATATATATATATATTTTTTTTTATCCCAGACCCGTCCCCGCAGGAGGCCTTTTGCCTTTTGGTAGGCCTTCATTGTAAACAAGAATTTGTTCTGAACTGACTTGCCTAGTTAAATAAAGGTTAAATAAAAATAAACATTTTTCTTTCTTTGTGATGTCATAGCTCCTGGGCCACATGATGATAGTGGCCAAGAAGTGTGCCGAGCAGATCGGCCTGCCCAAGGGCTACAGGCTGATCTTGAACGACGGGCCCGACGGTGGCCAGTCCGTCTACCACATCCACATCCACGTGATGGGCGGACGCCAGTTGGGCTGGCCCCCCGGCTAACTGTCCACACAGACCGTCTACCGTCCTGACTACCATCCGTCATCTCTTTATCCCCAGATAGTCTAATGCTGTCCTGATGCAACTTATTTCACTGTCAGTCTGTCATGTAGACCTAATGTGATGATATATCAATGGTAAATAAATGCACTTCACAAGCGCCACAGTCTGATTGACATTTCTTCGCCTTTAATCTCCCAGAGACAGGAAATGTTTGGTTTATTCTGGTCTTGTCTGAATGTCCATTTATTTATGATGGAATGGGAATTTAAATGCACTCTACTATAACCTGCATGAATATAGCTGGTGTAGCAGGCATGGCTGCCTACTTTGCCGTTTGTACTTGTGCTGTGTGTGCGCTCCTGCCTACAGTTGCCGTGAGGGGAATGATTATCGTTGCACTTGAAGTTGCCAATCGATGAGTTTATTTCGTTTTTTTTTAATGATATGCTTTTTCTGTTTCCATTGTTCCCTTTGTGAAAGTTTGGACTCTTATCAGCACGTGCACACACAAAAAGAACAATATGCATGAGTAATCCCCCTCTTGTGCAGATTTGAGCTGCTTAGCCCCGATGTATGAATCACTAGTCAGCTTCACCGTGCACCTTGTCAGTTATAACACACTGCCGCTAAAAATGTCAATGTAATTTACATGCAAATACCAGCCCCAAGTTAAAAAGGATGCCAGTCGAAGAGCTTTTCTATAAGGTTGTTCACATATGCCAGTTTTTAGACTTTCAAATCACTAAAAACAATTTGAGAGTAACAACTAATTAAAAGTCCTCTGGAATTAAACATTTTGAATTCTACTCTGCCAATCTGCCAAATGGACCAGAGATCCTGTGAGAGTGAGCTGTTGTTGGAGCTAAAAATAGCCTGTTGTAGTGTGCCTAAAGGCCACAAGGAGGCGGTGCGAGTGAAAGCAATTGGCATGCACCTCAGTTGCACGGCTGGAGAACAAAGGGTGGTGTGAAGCAGAAATCTGATGTGGGTGTTTCAAATCAAATGCCTCAGAAGGCCCTCATCTTGTCAGGCTATTAATATGCTAATTTAAAAGAAGTTTGCCTTTCTGCTTTTTGAAAACTGATTTGCTTTGCCGATAAAGCGTAGACCTAGCTGCTAGCTATGAATAGCGGCCTGTGTATTATGTACGCTTCATCTGGGGAACTGTACATGAACAGTTCTTTGTGTGACAGTTTAGTTTGATTCAGTCATTTCATACTAATGTGGTTTAGATCAGTGTTTCCCAACCCTGGTCCTTGAGTACCTCCAACAGTACACATTTGTACTGTAAACCTGAACAAGCACACCTGATTCAACTTGTCAACTAATCATCAAGGCTTCAATGAGCTGTGTTTGTCCAAGGCTACAACATAAAATGTGTACTGTTGGTGGGTGCTCGAGGACCAGGGTTGGGAATCCCTGGTTTAGATGATAAAATGGGGGTGGAAATACCCACATTTTAAAAGCTTACCAAACTTCCTTCATACCAACTTCGCTACCTCCTACCTACAGTAGGTACCTTACTTCCATCTAGATTCTAATCTGTCCATCACATTTCAACTACATATGAACTCCCCCCGCCCCCAACTCTGACCAGGGAGGAAAAGAAAAGGCCATAGCCCCCGGCTGAGCATTAATATTTGTATGCAGCATAAATAATTGAAGCGGCTTAATCTCCGACTGAGAATGGCATTAACATTTCATGAGGCCACTTCCATGCAGTACAAATTATCAGCCCTATTCTGAAGAGACATAAACTCAAGTGTTTATCTGCAAAGGGGTGCTCAAGTGGATGGTTGCATCTTACCTCTGGCCTCGAGATGGGATATCATCTTGTGTCGTGATGAATCTTTAATTGGGTGAGATTAATGTTTTATGCAACACTTGTCCTTTGTCTACACATGCCCAGCAACAGTCTTCTGCCAAGCATCCTAAGGACCATGTCTTGCACAAATTTTAGGGCATGGCTGATTTTAAATAATGAATCAGAAAAGACATCAAAGTAGAATTTAGTTGTACTGTTGATAAAGCAGAGTAGGGAGTTTTCTAAGCTTAACACCCTTCAGAGTTTACTACCCTAAATGCATTCTGTATATAGGCCTACAATCAAGCAGAGATTCCATGCAGGGTTACCTTAAAAGGGAATTACACCACTTTTCAACCTCATATTCATGATCTCCAGCGACAAACCAGTGTCTACAGTTGAAGTCAGAAGTTTACATACACTTAGGTTGGAGTCATTAAAACTTGTTTCTCAACCACTCTACAAATTTCTCCACAAGTCGGTTAGGACATCTACTTTGTGCACGACGCAAGTCATTTTTCCAATAATTGTTTACATACAGATTATTTCACCTATAATTCACTGTATCACAGTTCTAGTGGGTGAGAAGTTTACATACACAAAGTTGACTGTGCCTTTAAACAGCTTGGAAAATTCCAGAAAATTATGTTGTGGCTTTAGAAGCTTCTGAAAGGCTAATTGACATCATTTGAGTCAATTGGAGGTGTACCTGTGTATGTATTTCAAGGCCTATCTTCAAACGCAGTGCCTCTTTGCTTGACATCATGGGAAAATCAAAAGAAATCAGCCAAGACCTCCACAAGCCTGGTTCATCCTTGGGAGCAATTTCTAAACGCCTGAAGATTCCACGTTCATCTGTACAAACAATAGTACGCATGTATAAACACCATGCAGCTGTCATACCGCTCAGGACGGAGACGCGTTCTGTCTCCTAGAGATGAACGTACTTTGGTGCGAAAAGTGCATATCAATCCCAGAACAACAGCAAAGGACCTTGTGAAGATGCTGGAGGAAACAGGCACAAAAGTATCTGTAACAAGTCCTATATCGACATTACCATGAAAGTCTGCTCAGCAATGAAGAAGCCACTGCTCCAAAACTGCCATAAAAAAGCCAGACGGGGACAAAGATCGTACTTTTTGGAGAAATGTCCTCTGGTCTGATGAAACAAAAATAGAACTGTTCGGCCATAATGACCATTGTTATGTTTGGAGGAAAAAGGGGGGGCTTGCAAGCCGAAGAACAACATCCCAACTGTGAAGCATGGGGGTGGCAGCATCATGTTGTGGGGGTGCTTTGCTGT
The DNA here is from genome assembly GCF_965601325.2 of Salmo salar. Lineage (NCBI taxonomy): Eukaryota > Metazoa > Chordata > Actinopteri > Salmoniformes > Salmonidae > Salmo > Salmo salar. The sequence continues at coordinate 175,963,030 of NC_138291.1, forward strand.
AGGAGGGACTGTTGCACTTCACAAACTAGATGGCATCATGAGGGAGGAAAATTATGTGGATATAATGAAGCAGCATCTCAAGACATCAGTCAGGAAGTTAAAGCTTGGTCGCAAATGGGTCTTCCAAATGGACAATGACCCCAAGCATACTTCCAAAGATGTGGCAAAATGGCTTAAGGACAACAAAGTCTAGGTATTGGAGTGGCCATCACAAAGCCCTGACCTCAATCCTATAGAAAATTTGGGGGCAGAACTGAAACTGAAATTTTGGCCTACAAACCTGACTCAGTTACACCAGCTCTGTCAGGAGGAATGGGCCAAAATTCACCCAACTCATTGTGGGAATCTTGTGGAAGGCTACCCGAAACATTTGACCTAAGTTAAATAATTGAAAGGCAATGCTACCAAATACTAATTGAGTGTATGTAAACTTCTGACCCACTGGGAATGTGATTAAAGAAATAAAAGCTGAAATAAATAATTCTCTCTACTATTATTCTGACATTTCACATTCTTAAAATAAAGTGGTGATCCTAACTGACCTAAGACAGGGAATTTGTACTCGGATTAAATGTCAGTAATTGTGAAAAACTGAGTTTAAATGTATTTGGCTAAGGTGTATGTAAACTTCTGACTTCAACTGTATGTTTGACATTAAGGGAATGATCTCTTGGAAACATTCCTTGCACATCACAGGAACATTCCTATGAAGATGTTATTTAATGACCTAATAACAACGTTCTCTAAAGTTGTGTGAACGTTTGTTGATAGCTGGGAAGACCCATGCTCGTTTTGCATTTGTATACATGGGACATGATGATGTCTGTTCTGTAACAATGAGCATTTTGAGTTCATATGCATGACACCTTGCAAAAATGCTATACATATTATGGGGAAAGGTGGCCATTGGCTTAACTAATCCCGTGGCCATTGACTCAAGTTACCTGAACCCAAACATTTGAATAAATTTGCCCACACAGCTACAAGGATGCACTTTCATGCTAGGTTCAGGACCTCATATTGTAGCTTATCGAGACCCCAACTGATGTAGAAAATAATCTAGGAACATGCATCATGAAACCTCATGAAACACAATAAATCATTTGACTTTGTGAATATCCGTTTTTCTGACCTAACTTGCTTACCACTTTTTCCAATGGGGTTTCTTCCTTCACAGACTCCACGAAATGATGATCTCTTCCTAAATATTTGGTCACATTATGCATTTTATGTATGGTTTCCTATGTGGAAACAATGGGTGGCTCAACTAACCCTTTGGCTCAAGTTACCCCACTCTCCCCTATGTAGTACGATTAGTACACAGTACGTAGTTTTAGTAAGTAGTAGGCGAGACAGATTTGGGACACGGCTGTGATATGTAGACACTGGTATGGTGCTGAAGATAACGTATATGAGGTTGAAAATTGGTGGAACTGCCTTTTAAGAACACCATCTCAGAAAGAAAGTTGGCGTACGTTAAACAGATTGACTTCAATAAACAGATGATTTATTATCCATCATAAACCTATAGCCATTTTACAGGTGAAATATGAGGGAAAAAAGCACTATCTTAACATTTCAGACCCATAACATTTACCAGCTCCGAATAAAAAGCTACATTAGAAAAGGTGTAATTAATGCAAACTTGTATATTTCAGGTTTAAAAAGGCTACTAAAGTTTGTAATTTCCACTTCGATATTTCAGACTTGATTTACCCTAATGAAAAATGTATCAACCCCTACAAAAATGTCCTTCAATTATAATCCACATAATAATTAACATTTCCTGTTGCTGCGGGACTATTTTTCTGCTGTAGCAAACTGGCTCAAATTAAGATCATACGTCTTTATGTATGAATAGGCTGTCAAAATAATGCATTTAATAATGTCTCTTGGAACGTGAATAACCAACAGGAGGATCTGATAGAGCGACTGTCATTCTCTGGGTCTGGAGGACACAGACATTTATAGGCTGATAAATTTGCAGCGGTTTCCAGACTGGGATGCGATGCTCGTAACTCATACCTTCTTTTACTTCCTGCCGCAGCTTGCTTGTCCCTATACCCTAATCACATTTGCTGTTGGTATTGCATAGACATAATTTGAGTCACACTACTGATGGATTAAAGTGGCTATGTGGCTGCCCAAATTGTGGCTCATGGGCTAAGCTTGGCCCGCGACAATATTTTTGTTTGCCCCGTCCAGAGGCTTCCAGAATTATTTGTTTTGGGGGCAGCTCACTACTTAGATTATGGACCACCAAGCTAAAACATGTTATATTATTGGCCTATAGAGAGAAATAGTAATGGCGTCTTTTTTTTAGGAACGAACGAAGGCGAACTCCGCCATGATTCGTTGGCCAAAGCCTATGGGCAAATGAATGGGTTTCTTGGAGGGCTTTTGGATATACTCTGAAAAAATAAGGTCTGTGGTAAACACAGGTTTAGGAGATTTTATATATTTTGTTCTATGATATAATAATCTCCATCAGCTAACGTCACAATTTTGTGAATTTTGAAGCATTTATATAATCAAAACAAGCACATAAAGGCTTCATAAAGGCTTCAAACACCACAACGACATTTAATCACCTCCTTGTCTGACCTTCAAGTGGATAAACAGGTTAGTGTCAAGCTATTTCCATGTTAAAATGTTATGGGATGCATTTTCTCCATTATTTTTGATGGTAGGCCTAAATTATGATCAAATAGCCACAGTAGCCTACTTGACTACTGTTAAAACTAACTTAAAGCAGGTACAGCCTCCGTGTTCACAGTAAAAGCGTGCTGGAAGTTGCACAGAATTTTCGCAAAGCTCAAATTCGCGCTCAGCAGACCTGAAATTTGCTCAGTGATTACATTTTTTTGAGAGAACATTGGTCTCAACCAAATATTTGTGACGTGCTGAGGTTGGACCCAGGTGCAGAGAAGAGACCAGACGAGGAATCAATGGTTAAGGATAAACATCATATTTTACTGAGAAACAGTAGCCGCAGGAACACAGTACACTTGAAAAACAACAAACCCTAAGTCTCGAAAAACTCACTCAGGAAACAACCGTACACGATAAACAATTCAAGCTTCTGCCAACGACACCAGGAAACACACCTCTTTTAACAGGGAAATCATAATGAGTAATAGGACACACCTGAGTATCATTAATGTCTCTAGGACGGTCTCTGGCACCCTCTGGTGACAGGAGGAACCACAACACTATTACCTAATTATCCACATTCAAATATTGTGCTGTGCCCAGTGAGTAGACATGAGTACTCCAGTCTATTCAAGCCTCAGAAAGGAATCACTTAATGATATTAGACTTGACGGTATAGAGCTGAAAGAAATTCTTGAGGTATTGATTAATAACCTTTTTCAGTTTTGATCAAATATAATCTATGAGTGTGAAACATATATGAATTATTAATAATATTGATTGCACAGACCGACAGTGCATTACAGTTTCCTTCAGTTGACATATTGATTGTCCTTGAGGTGATCACATTTCACTGATTGAACAGGGCCCTAAGGTATAGCTGACCAAGTAGATCTTTAATTTTTTAAATAATAATATTATTATTATACATTTTTTAAGGGGTACATCAGCTTTAATATATTAAATCAAGTCGATCTTGACGGCAATCACTATCTGCTCTTATTTGGTCACGTATGATAATGTCAGTGGGCACCCAGGTTACCAACTCTTTTACTCATTGGCTTATGGAGTGTGAGTGAAGATGAATGTGCACAGCTCCATTTTCAGGTGATTAATGGCTTCTTTCTGATGTTTAAAACACACACACACACACACACACACACACACACACACACACACACACACACACACACACACACACACACACACACACACACACACACACACACACACACACACACATCTCGTAGCCGACTCAATAGACCCAATTTACCTCACACTACTGAGGTTCTCTCCAGGTTTATCTCCAATGCTAATGAATTAGCCTTGTTAGATCAAATACTATTCCATTCTCCCTGATAATATATTGCACCCACTTGGAGTCTCAGGTCTAAATTAGTCCCTGATTAGAGGGGAACAATAAAAAACGCAGTGGAGCTGGCTTCGAGGTCCAGAGTTGATTTGAGGAAGCTAATGGATTCTGGCGATGCAAAGTGTTCAACTGGAAAAAGGATTTAGATTACCCAATGTTTTTGGAGGAGAGAGAATGGTCCAAGGTCCAATTTAAAAAATAAACTGAAATGGAATTAACCTCAACCCTGGATCGTTTCTTTTTCCCTCTCACAAACGTCTCCAAAAGTGTGATTGATGTGTTCTGTAGCCTACAGCGTTTCAGAATAGGGGTTGCATTACTCGAGAAGATATCATCTGCAATCACAATCATGTTTATGGTTTTCAATTGTCATATACATTCCACTTTTGGTCATTGACGTCAATCAAAAAAACACTACATGTTAGAAAAGATGGTGATTGTTAGATTGCTATCTCAAAGGGAAACGTTTAAGTCTTTGCAACTGATTGGCTCACATCTTACTGTTTGTGAAGTTATGTTTCTTTTTCATTATTCTCTTGTCTCTCTTTTTAAACTACCAGTTATTTCCCCCATCTACAGAATAGTTTTTTCTCCCTCTCTCTGTCCGATTGTGACTTGATTACATTCGAATGACTGGTATAGCGCATAATTATTTCAGGGGCAAGCGCCTCATTCTTTTGTCTTCATCTTAACAAGAGTTTTCTAATTCTACACTTGAAATCCTCAGAAACGTATCTTTCTTGTCTTTCTTTCTTGACCAAGAGAAATCAACCAAATGTCTTTATGAAGCCGTTATATCAGCAGATATACAGAAACCCAGCCTAAAACCCCAAAGAGCATGTAGAAGCACAGTGGCTAAAGAAAAACTCCCTAGAAAGGAAGGAACCTAGGAAGAAACCTAGAGAGGAACCAGGCTCTGAGGGATGGCCCAGTCTTCTTCTGGCTGTGCCGGGTGGAGATAACAGTAAATTACATTAAGTAAATAACAGTAAATTACATATAATTTATAACAGTAAATTATAACAGTAAATTACCATTAAGTCCAGATCCTTCTTCAAGATGTTCAAACGTTCATAGATGACCAGCAGGGTCAAATAATAATCACAGTGGTTGTAGAGAATGCAACAGGTCAGCACCTCAGGAGTAAAGGTGGGGTTGAGGCATCAGGTGTGTGTGTGTGTGTGTGTGTGTGTGTGTGTGTGTGTGTGTGTGTGTGTGTGTGTGTGTGTGTGTGTGTGTGTGTGTGTGTGTGTGTGTGTGTGTGTGGTGTGTGTGTGTGTGTGTGTGTGTGTGTGTGTGTGTGTGTGTGTGTGTGTGTGTGTGTGTGTGTGTGTGAGTGAGTGCTGCCCCTAACACAAAATTAAGCAAAATAACTACACCCCTTTCACTAAACCTGTACTTTAACCCAAATATAAACAGTTGGGAAGAGAAAACCTCTCTCAAAGCTGAGAACCAAGAAGTGATCAGGTCAATCATCCCGACCAACCTGGGACACTGTAAAAACAGATGTGCCAGAGTTTCAGACTCAGCACAGAATGGACACCCTTTCCCAACTGCGGGATCCAGGTGTACCAGATGCATATTGTTGGCTATGGCTCCATGTATTATCCTCCATTGGAGGTCAGCTGTCCTCTTTTCAATAGGCAGTTTGTATAAAGACCGCCAACAGCCTTTTGGGGATGCACCTGGACCCAACACACCCGCCCACCTCATCGATTTTACCCCTTCCAGGGAAGAGGCATGGGACACTTTTATACAGATTTTGTACATGGCCCTCTTTCCCACCTCCTTGAACTCCACCAGCTCTGGGGTATGGAAGGAAAGCAGCATCCTCACGTCCTCCTCTAAAGCCCCCGCCGCAGCACTAACAATCAGTGCAGGGAACACATAATCCAGACCCTCCTTCCACCGATCAGAATTGGAAGTGTCAGTCACATACTGCAGATAAAGTACTGGCAAGGAATCACAGACCTCAGCGACGACCTTCCTCAGTAGGCGAGATGATTAAATCCCCACTCTTTCTCCCAGCTCCTCCAACGATCTGCTGCTGCTCCGCATCAGATGACCCAGCTTGGTACAAAAGGTGCTTGTCTAAGCCCAAACAGCCCGCTCTCCTCATCACTGTGTAGGCTGTATTGGCCCAGCTAGAACCGTCACTGTACAACAGTCTCTGGGCTGCTTGAAGCAGGAAAGCCATGATCCTGGAAGAAATGTCCACCAGGCCTTGCCCACCCTCGTGCAGTGGCGGGTACAGGGATGCAGCTTTAATCCAGTGTTGTCCAGACCAGAAGGAATTGACAAGGGTCATCTGAAGCGCTTGTATCAGACCCCCCGGGGGCAGTAAAATCATTAGTCTGTGCCACAGGGTAGAGGCAGCAAGATTATTAGCTACCAGTACCCTTCCCCTATAAGACAGCTGGGGCAGCACCCATTTCCACCTTGACAGTCTGGCACACACTTTCTCCACTACACCCTCCCAGTTATTTTTCTGAAAGACATCAGAGCCTAGAAAACCCCCCAAAGTCTTCATCCCATCTCTGCCCCACTGAAGCCCCCCTGGTAACCGTGGACTGGACCCTATCTGAAGCTGACCTGCCCACAGCGATTCACTCTTTTCCTTATTGATTCTAGCTGAGGAGGCCCCCTCATACACCTTTAAAGCGTTTGAGAGAACCTTAACATCCTCATCCCCTGTAATAAAAACTGTCACATCATCTGCATACGCAGACAGTGCTATCGTGGGACCCTTCATTACACCTGGCACAGAGAAACCAGTAAGCCTCGCTCTTAAAAAACAAAGCATTGGTTCAATTGCCAGACTGTATAACTGCCCTGAAATTGGGCATCCCTGCCTGATGCCCCTTCGGACAGGGATGGGGAAACTCAAACCACCCCCCACCTTCACCATACACGAGGCCCCAGCATACAGTAAACTCATCCAAGACAAAAAAACATCCCCAAACCCAAAGGCTTTCATTGTCTTGAACAAGTACTGGTGGTCCACACAATCAAAAGGCTTCTCCTGATCCAAAGAAAGTAAACTCACATTTACATCAGACAGTTTACAAACATCTAAAACATCTCTTATCAGAAACAAGTTATCAACAATAGAGACGTCAGGTATACAGTAAGACTGGTCCTTGTGGACCAACAGACCCAGATATTCTTTCAACCTGTTTGAGAGACATTTAGATACAATTTTATATTCTGCGCACAGCAATGCAACAGGTCGCCAATTTTTTTGCAAGAGCCAAATCCCCCTTTTTTGGAAACAATGAAAGCACCGCACATTGACAGGATACAGGAAGAGAACCCTCATGAAAAGATTCACACACCACTTCATAAAAATCAGCCCCAATAGAACCCCAAAAGTGCTTATTAAACTCAGATGGTAAACCACCGATGCCAGGGGCTCGGCCTGTTGAGAGCTGCATAGCTGCTGTGGACAGCTCCTGCAGTGTAATGTCAGAGTCCAAGGCAAATCTCTGCTCAGGGCCCAATTGAGTAACAACTGTTCACTACACAGAGAATCACAATCCTCCTCCTTGTAGAGTGCAGAGTAAAAATCCACGGCAAGTTGGCACATTTTACTGTCATCCGTGGTCACCTTCCCATCAGGGAGACGAAGGCAGACCATCTGTTTACGTTGTAATGTCGACTGCCCTAGGTTAGAAGAAAGCACTAGGAGCATCAATATCCTTGAGGGTAGCAAAACGAGACCTAATCAAGGCACCCTTCACTCTTTCAAGTAAAACCTACCTCAGTTCATGTCTCTTGTCCTGTAAGTTCATGACTAGTCCAGGGTCGTTCTGAGTGAGCAACTTCAATTCAATAGATTTGATGTCCTGTTCAAGGGCCCTGATAGTCTCTTTAACTTCAATACGAGACAGAGCAGTATACTGTTGACAAAACACTCGTATTTGGGTCTTCCCAATCTCCCACCATTGTCTCAAGGACTCAAAATTCCCTTTTGTAACCCTCCATTTTTCCCAAAACAACAAAAACCTTTCCCAAAACATGACATCATGTAACAACATTAAAATACCAGTAAGGTGATGACCTTCATGGACAGGTGAATATCAACAGTAACAATATAGTGATCAGAGAAACCCACAGGAGTAATATCACACCTTCCAACCCTACTACAGTAGAGATCAGATACATACCACCTGTCTAACCTTCCAACCCTACTACAGTAGTGATCAGATACATACCACCTGTCTAACCTTCCAACCCTACTACAGTAGAGATCAGATACATACAACCTGTCTAAGCTTCCAACCCTACTACAGTAGTGATCAGATACATACAACCTGTCTAACCTTCCAACCCTACTACAGTAGTGATCAGATATATACCACCTGTCTAACCTTCCAACCCTACTACAGTAGTGATCAGATACCTGTCTAACCTTCCAACCCTACTACAGTAGAGATCAGATACCTGTCTAACCTTCCAACCCTACTACGGTAGTGATCAGATACCTGTCTAACCTTCCAACCCTACTACGGTAGTGATCAGATACCTGTCTAACCTTCCAACCCTACTACGGTAGTGATCAGATACATACAACCTGTCTAACCTTCCAACCCTACTACAGTAGTGATCAGATACATACCACCTGTCTAACCTTCCAACCCTACTACAGTAGTGATCAGATACATACCACCTGTCTAACCTTCCAACCCTACTACAGTAGTGATCAGATACATACCACCTGTCTAACCTTGCTGCACTGACACGACCTTCATTAACTTTTAGCCATGTGTACTGCCTAACTTTTAAATGCCTTACTCTCCACACATCAGAAAGCTCAAACTCAGTTAATAAACCAGACAGACAAGTAGCTGACCGCAAGTAGCTGACCTCCAAAAACATCCGCCTTGACCAATAAAACCCGACCCTTGACAATCTCTGTTGTAGACACCACAGTCACCCCTAAGCCTGAGGAAAACAAAATTGCCACCCCAGCACTGAAATTAGTACCATGACTGAGTATATGCTGCCCCTCCCACCACATACCCCAGTCAACCTCATTAGCCTCATCACTATGTGTCTCCTGTAGAAAAACTACATTTAGCCTTTTCTGTTTCATTACTTCTAATACCCAAGCCCTCTTATTCCTGTCCCTTCCCCCATTGATATTGAGAGAACCTACCCTTAGTACCTCCATATAGAAAAGAGAAAGGAGAAGCAGAAGAAACCACAGAGAAACTAAAGAGAAAAGAAGACACCCTATGAACCATGATCAACATCGTTGTTTTAATTTTCTCTTAACCTGACCACGTTTCCCACTGCCTTTTGCCGCTGTGACAGCAGTAACACATTTCCTGAAGCGAAAACGCTTCTTCTCACTCAGCTGGTCTAACCCCACCGTCTTCTGTAACATCACAGCTGACCTCACAAACTTATCAACATCAACAAAAATCTGCCAATTTGACAGATTTCCCAAAAGTCTGATCCAGGAACCCATTTACCTCCTCCAGACTGTAAATTGAGTCGTCACCAGCTGCTATCTTATCAATAGAGATTATCCATATCCTTCTCCTGATCCTCCTCAGCTGAGGCCACAGACCCCTGACTCCCCTCTACCACATCCCTCTCAACGCTCCCCACTTGCACCCCATCACTCGTACCAGGCATCTCCTCCACTACCTGGGAGTCTAGCCCCACCTGAACCCCCTCCTGTACCCCATTACTCATAGTGGGCATCTCCTCCGCTACCTGGGAGACTAGCCCCAGCTGAACCCCCTCCTGTACCCCATTACTCATAGTGGGCATCTCCTCCACTACCTGGGAGACTAGCCCCAGCTGAACCCCCTCCTGTACCCCATTACTCATAGTGGGCATCTCCTCCACTACCTGGGAGACTAGCCCCAGCTGAACCCCCTCCTGTACCCCATTACTCATAGTGGGCATCTCCTCCACTACCTTAGAGCCTAGCTCCACATGAACCCCCTACTGTACCCCAGCACTCGTACTGGGCAACTTCTCACCAGTCTGAGGAAATGGCTCTTCAGATCCATCCTTACCTTCTACAACAATATTTTTCTGCTGCATAACATTTCCCTCTGGTACAAGTTGCAACTCCGTGCCCTCAACACGGACAACTTGTTCCTCAGCAACAGGTGCTTGTGGCTGCTCTACCACTGTTAGCCCACCTCTCCCTACATCAGTGAGTCCAGGCGTTACAAGGACTACCTGCGCTCCTTCCTCTGCCTTGTCCCTTTTCCGGCAAGCATGTCGCTTATGGCCAACATCCCCACACTCAAAACACCGTTGACTACCCGTACTAGCGTAAGCCAAGAAGTGCCTAGGGACGGGAGAACACCAGTAAGTCAGTGACTCAGCCCCTGTAATAGGGTCAGAGGCAAAGAATCCCAGTGGAGAGAGGGGAGCCGGCCATGCAGAGACAGCCAGGGGGGTTTGTCACTCCAGTGCCTTGCCGTTCACCTTCGCACCCCTGGGCCAGACTACACTCAATCATAGGACCTACTGAAGAGATGACTCTTCAGTAAAGAGTTAAAGTTTGAGACCGAGTCTGCATCTCTCACATGGAGCGTCCTCTCAGCATCTTCCCACTGGGCACAAATGTCAGTTCAATGTCTAGTTTTGATTAACATTTGGTTAACTTGTCAACAAAAAATGTCACAATGTTATTGGATTTAGGTTAAAAGTTGGGTGAAAAAAAATACTAAATTCCCTTGCGTTGATGGCTTTATTCAAATGAAATCAATTTTCCACATTGATTCAACATTATCACATTTAATTTTGTGGGTTGAAATGACAAGGAACCAAAGTTGATTCAACCAGGTTTTGCCCAGTGGGTTGTAGCTAGGGGTAAAATGAAAACATGTCAAATGGTCTGTTCTTATTCGGCTGCTATTCCCTTATCTCTCTATCTCACCCTCATCATGCATTCCCTTATCTCTCTATCTCACCCTCTTCATGCATTCCCTTATCTCTCTATCTCACCCTCTTCATGCATTCCCTTATCTCTCTATCTCACACTCTTCATGCATTCCCTTATCTCTCTATCTCACACTCTTCATGCATTCCCTTATCTCTCTATCTCACACTCTTCATGCATTCCCTTATCTCTCTATCTCACACTCTTGGTGTATTCCCTCATAGCTCTATCTCACCCTCTTGATGCATTCCCTTATCTCTCTATCTCACCCTCTTGGTGTATTCCCTTATCTCTCTATCTCACCCTCTTGATGCATTCCCTTATCGCTCTATCTCATTCCCTTATCTCTCTATCTCACCCTCTTGATGCATTCTCTTATCTCTCTATCTCATTTTCTGTCCTCTACTTTCTTTCTTTACCACCTTATCTTTATTGTTCTTCGTATTCACCTGTTCCTCTCTCTCCTCTTCCTCTCCTCTGTTGTTCTCCTCTTCCCCCTCCTTCCCCCTTTCCTATTCCTTTCACTTCATTCTGTTGATGTAGCCTCTCTTCCTTTGGTCTCTCTCTCTTTTTCTCCTTTTTCCTACTCCTTAATATTCAATCTAGTTTTTTTCCAGAACCAGTAGAGAAATAAACAATTCAAAGATCTGTAATTTAAACCAGAAGCCTCTTATTACAGACACTGTTTCCTTCGAATGTTGTCAAACTTTTTTTTAAATAGTGTATTGCTGAAATACACATAGATGGACCAAGGGAATCCAGGTGAAAGCTATGATCCCTTATTGATGTAATTTGTTAAATCCACTTCAATCAGTGTAGATGAACAGGAGGAGACAGGTTAAAGAAGGATTTTTAAGCCTTGAGAGAATTGAGACATATAGTGCATTCGGAAAGTATTCAGACCCCTTGACATTTTCCACAATTTGTTACGTTACAGCCAATTTCTAAAATTGATTAAATTACATGTTTTCCTCGTCAATCTACACACAATACCCCATAACGACAAAGTGAAAACAAGTTTTTGGAATTTTTTGCAAATGTATTAAAACAAAAACAGAAATATCTTATTTATTCAGTATTCAGACCCTTTGCTATGAGATTCGTAATTGAGCAGCACTCTCTTCAGCACTCCACCAATCAGGCCTTTATGTTGAGTGGCCAGAGGGAAGCCACTCCTCAGTAAAAGTCACGACAGCCCACTTGGAGTTTACCAAAAGGCACCTAAAGACTATCAGACCATGAGAAACAAGATTCACTGGTCTGATAAAACCAAGATTGAACTCTTTGGCCTGAATGCCAACCGTCACATCTGGAGGAAACCTGGCACCATCCCTACAGTGAAGCATGGTGGTGGCAGCATCATGATGTGGGGATGTTTTTCAGCGGCAGGGACTGGGAGACTGGTCAGGATCGAGGACTGGGGCGAAGGACAACGACAGGACAACGACCCTAACAATGCAGGAGTGGCTTCGGGACAAGTGAATTAAATTAAATTCAAGGGTCTTTATTGGCATGGGAAACATATGTTTACATATGTTTACATAGATCATAAACAAAAGTGAAATAAACAATAAAAAATGAATAGGAAACATAACACTCACAAAAGTTCCAAAATAATACACTTCAAATGTTATATTATGTCTATATACAATTTTGTAACGATGTGCAAATAGTTAAACTACAAAAGGTCAAAGAAATAAATATGGATTGTATTTACAAAAGTGTTTGTTGGTTGCCCCTTTCACTGGTTGTCCTTTTCTTGTGGCAACAGGTCACACATCTTGCTGCTGTGATGACACACTGTGGTATTTCACCCAATAGATATGGGAGTTTATCAAAATTGGATTTGTTTTACGAATTGTTTGTGGGTCTGTGTAATCTGTGGGAAATATGTGTCTCCAATATGGTCATACATTTGGCAGGAGGTTGGGAAGTGCAGCTCAGTTTCCACCTCGTTTTGTGGGCAGTGTGCATATAGCCTGTCTTCTCTTGAGAGCCAGGTCTGCCTACGGCGGCCTTTCTCAATAGCAACATAGTACATAGTCAAATCTGTCCTTATTCTGGTATTCTGCCACTGTGTACTCTCTGTTTAGGGCCAAATATCATTCTAGTTTGCTCTGTTTTTTGTCAATGCTTTTCAATGTGTCAAGTAATTATCTTTTTGTTTTCTCATGATTTGGTTTGGTCTAATTGTGCTGCTGTCCCGGGGCTCTGTGGGGTGTGTTTGTGTTTGTGAACAGAGCCCCAGGACCAGCTTGCTTAGGGGACTCTTCTCCAGGTTCATCTCTCTGTAGGTGATGGCTTTGTTATGTAAGGTTTGGGAATCGCTTCCTTTTAGGTGGTTGTAGAACTTAATGTCTCTTTTCTGGATTTTGATAATTCGCGGGTATCGGCCTAATTCTGCTCTGCATGCATTATTTGGTGTTTTACATGGAACACAGAGAATATTTTTGTCAATTATTGTTTCGTGAGCGGACCCCAAACTTTACAACCATAAAGGGGTTGCATTCTATAACTGATTCAAGTATTTTTAACCAGATCCTAATTGGTATGTTGAATTTTATGTTCCTTTTGATGGCATAGAATGCCCTTCTTGCCTTGTCTCTCAGATCGTTCACAGCTTTGTGGGAGTTACCTGTGGTGCTGAAGTTTAGGCCAAGGTATGTATAGTTTTTTGTGTGCTCTAGGGCAACGGTGTCTAGATGGAATTTGTATTTGTGGTCCTGGCAACTGGACCTTTTTATGAACACTATTATTTTTGTCATACTGAGAATAACTTTCAGGGCCCAGGTCTGACAGAATCTAAGCAGAAGATCTAGGTGCTGTTGTAGGCCCTCCTTGATTGGGGACAGAAGCACCAGATCATCAGCAAACAGTAGACATTTGACTTCAGATTCTAGTAGGGTGAGGCCGGGTGCTGCAGACTGTTCTAGTGCCCTCTCCAATTCGTTGATATATATGTTGAAGAGGGTGGGGCTTAAGCCAATTTTAACCTCACACGTGTTGTTTGTGTACAAGGATTTTATAATGTCGTATGTTTTTCCCCCAACACCACTTTCCTTAAATTTGTATAGCAGACCCTCATGCCAAATTGAGTCAAAAGCATTTTGAAATCAACAAAGCATGTGAAGACTTTGTCTTTGTTTTGGTATGTTTGTCAATTTTGGTGTGTGGGGTGAATACGTGGTCTGTCGTACAGTAATTTGGTAAAAAGCCAATTTGACATTTGCTCAGAACATTGTTTTCATTGAGGACATGTACAAGTCTACTTTTAATGATAATGCAGAGGATTTTGACGCATATCCCATGGTAGTTATTGGGGGTCAAATTTGTCTCCACTTTTGTGGATTGGGGTTATCAGTCCTTGGTTCCAAATATTGGGGAAGACGCCAGAGCTGAGGATGATGTTAAAGAGTTTAATTACAGCCAATTGGAATTTGTGGTCTGTTTATTAATCATTTCATTGAGGACACCATCAACATCACAGGCCTTTATGGGTTGGAGGGTTTGTATTTTGTCCTGTAGTTAATCCAGTGGGTTCTGGTAGTCTTTAATAGGTGATTCTAAGATTTGTCATTTATCATGTATATGTTTTTGCTGTTTGTTCTTTGTTATAGAGACAAAAAGATTTTACAAGTGGTTCATCCACACATCTCCATTTTGGATAGATAACTCTTTGTGTTGTTGTTTGTTCAGTGTGTTCCAATTTTCACAGAAGTGGGTAGATTCTATGGATTCATCAATTACATCAAGCTGATTTCTGACGTGCTGTTCCTTCTTTTTCCATAGTGTATTTCTGTATTGTTTTAGTGATTCACCATAGTGAAGGCGTAGACTCAGGTTTTCTGGGTCTCTATGTTTTTGGTTGGATAGGTTTCTCAATTTCTTTCTTAGGTTTTTGCATTCTTCATCAAACCATTTTCTTAGGTTGTCTCCTTAATTTGTTTTTAGATTTGATAGGGAATCCGAAAGGTAAAAGACATTTTTTTTTTGCTTTCTACTGCCAAGTTTACACCTTCACTATTACAGTGAAATGTTTTGTCCAGGAAGTTGTCTAAAAGGGATTGAATTTGTTGTGCTTATTATATTTTAGTAGGCTTCTACTCTACTTCCCTTCCATCTATAGCATTTCTTAATATTGTGCAGTTCCTTTGGCTTTGATGCCTCATGATTAAGTATTGCTCTGTTCAAGTAGACTGTGATTTTGCTGTAATCTGATAGGGGTGTTAGTGGGCAACTCAATGTTAGGAAGGTGTTTCTAATGTTTGGTATACTAAGAGTATCTGGCCACAAAAGGTGTACATTTGCAGAAAGGGCCTTAGATTTTGGCTGCAAGTATTTCTTTACATTTCTTTTGGTCAAACACAAGTCCCTGAACATCACCTGAAACTAAAGGACATTATGACTTACTAGTTCACACGATGCAGCACACTCTTGAACAATGCTAAATACATCACCTCATAGAACACAGGTCTCACTGGCCAAGAATTGAATTAAACTGCCCTTGATTATGCTGGAGTGAAGTTAAGGTCCGTTCGGTGTACCCAACCATGCCGACTAAAGCCTGCATATCAGAACATCGAGGGAAATTAGTCAATTAAATCAGAGGCCATTTTTCCACAGGGAAATTGCCTTTACTTCTAATTACATTGGGGGCCAGTATGGGCACTTGAGTTGTGCACTACAGTTGAGATACAGGGCAATTTAAAGGTACATTACAACTGACCACTTAGGCTGTGTTTACATAGGCAGCCCAAGTTTGATCCTTTGCTCAATTATTGGTTATTTAATCAATCAGATCAGATCTTTTGGCAATAATTGGGAAAAAGGTCCGAATTGGGCTTCCTGTGTAAACGCAGCCATAGAGTCTCTTACTACCTCAGCATGTTTGAAAACTGGCTACTTGGGCAATAAACCGACAAAGTTTGAGACCCGTGATTTTCACTGCAGGTACTGGAGAGCAGACATACCGTACCAATCAAAAGTTTGGACACACCTACTCATTACAGGTATTTTTACTATTTTCTACATTGTAGAAGAATAGTGAAGACATCAAAACTATGAAATAACACATATGGAATCATGTAGTAACCAAATAAGTGTTAAACAAATCAAATTATATTTTATATTTGAGATTCTTCAAAGTAGCCACCCTTTGCCTTGACAGCTTTGCACACTCTTGGCATTTTCTCAACCTGCTTCCTGAGGTAGTCACCTGGAATTAATTTCAATTAAAAGGTTTGCCTTGTTAAAAGTACATTTGTGGAATTTCCTTCTTAATACGTTTGAGCCAATCAGTTGTGTTGTGACAAGGTAGGGGTAGTATACAGAAGATAGTCTTATTTGGTAAAAGACCAAGTCCATATTATGGCAAGAACAGCTCAAATAAGCAAAGAGAAGTGACGGTCCATCATTACTTTAAGACATGAAGGTCAGTCAATCCGGAAAAGTTCATGAACTTTCAAAGTTTCTTCAAGTGCAGTCGCAAAATCCATCAAGCACTATGATGAAACTGGCTCTCATGAGGAACGTCACAGGAAAGGAACACCCAGAATTACCTCTGCTGCAGAGGATAAGTTCATTTGAGTTACCAGTCTCAGAAATTGCAGCCCAAATAAATGTGCAGCCCAAATAAGTTCAAGTAACAGACACATCTCAACATCGACTGTTCTGGTCGAATTTCTGCCAAGAAAACCCTACTAAAGGACACAAATAAGAAGAAGAGACTTGCTTGGGCCAAAGAACACGAGACTTGCTTGGGCCAAGAAACACGACTTGCTTGGGCCAAGAAACACGACTTGCTTGGGCCAAGAAACACGAGGACATTAGACCGGTGGAAATCTGTCCTTTGGTCTGATGAGTCCAAATTTGAGATTTTTGGTTCCAACCGCTGTGTCTTTGTGAAAAGCAGAGTAGGTGAACGATGATCTCCGCATGTTTGGTTCACACTTTGAAGTATGGAGGAGGATGTGTGATGGTTTGGGGGTGCTTTACTGGTGACACGCCATCCCATCTGGTTTGCGCTTAGTGGGATTATCATTTGTTTTTCAACAGGACATTGACCCAAAACACATCTTCAGGCTGTGTAAGGGCTATTTGACAAAGGAGAGTGATGGAGTGCTGCATCAGATGACCTGGCCTCCACAAACACCCGACCTCAACCTAATTGAGATGGTTTGGGATGAGTTGGACCGCAGAGTGAAGGAAAAGCAGCTGAAAAGCACTCAACATACAGTGCCTTCGGAAAGTATTTACACTCCTTGACTTTTTCCACATTTTGTTACGTTACAGCCTTACTCTAAAATGTATTCAATTGTTTTTTTCCCTCATCAATCTACACACAATCTACACTCTCATGCTCTGTCAGGTTGGATGGGGAGTGTCGCTGCACAGCTATTTTCAGGTCTCTTCATAGATGTTCAATCGGGTTCAAGTCCAGGCTCTGGCTGGGTCTCTCAAGGACATTCAGAGACTTGTCCCGAAGCCACTCCTGTGTTGTCTTGGCTGGTTGCTTAGGGTCGTTTCCTGTTGGAAGATGAACCTTCACCCCATTCTGGGGTCCTGAGCACTCTGGAGTAGGTTTTCATCAAGGATCTCTCTGTAGTTTGCTATATTTATCTTTGCCACTGGAAAATATCCCCACAGCATGATGCTGCCACCACCCTTCACTGTATTTTTATTTATCCCTTATTTTACCAGGTAAGTTGACTGAGAACACATTCTCAGTTACAGCAACAAGGATGAATGAGCCAATTGTACGCTGGGAATGAGTAGATGACTGTGATGGTATGAGCGCCAGATTGGGAACTTAGCCAGGACACTGGGGTTAACACCCCTACCGTTACAATAAGTACCATGGGATCTTTAGCAACTACAGAGTGGCAGAACAACCATTTAGCATCCCATCCAAAAGACAGCACCCTACAGAGAGCAATTATTGCCTCTTAGGCCAGAGGAAAGGGTGCCTCCTACTGGCCCTCCAACACCACTTCCAGCAGCATCTGGTCTCCCATCCAGGACCAACCCCGCTGAGCTTCAGAAGTAAGCCAGCAGTGGGATGCAGGGTGGTATGCTGCTTGACTGTAGGGATGGGGCCAGGTTTCCTCCAGATGTGACACTTGGCATTCAGGCCAAAGAGTTCAATCTTGGTTCAATCAGACCAGAGAATCTTGTTTCTCATGGTCTGGGAGTCTTTAGGTGCCTTTTGGCAAACTCCAAGTGGGCTGTTATGTGCCTTTTCCTGAGGAGTGGCTTCCGTCTGGCCATTCTACCATAAAGGCCTGATTGGTGGAGTGCTGCAGAGATGGTTGTCCTTCTGGAAGGTTCTCCCATCTCCACAGAGGAACTCTGGAGCTCTGTCAGAGTGACAATCAGCTACTTGGTCACCTTCCTGACTAAGGCCCTTCTCCCCTGATTGCTCAGTTTGGCCAAGCGGCCAGCTCCAGGAAGAGTCTTGGTGGTTCCAAAATTCTTCCATTTAAGAATGATGGAGGCCACTGTGTTCTTGGGGACCTTCAATGCTGCTGACATTTTTTGGTGCCCTTCCCCAGATCTGTGCCTCGACACACTCCTGTCTTGGAGCTCTATGGACAATTCCTTCGACCTCATGGCTTGGGTTTTACTCTGACATGCACTGTCAACTGTGGGACCTTATAGATGGGTGTGTGCCTTTCCAAACCATGTCCAATCAATTGAATTTACCACAGGTGGACTCCAATCAAGTTGTAGAAACATCTCAAGGATGATCAATGGAAACAGGATGCACCTGACCTCAATTCCATGTCTCATAGCAAAGGGTCTGAATACTTATGTAAATAAGGCATTTTTTGTTTATATTAGCAAAAATTGCTAAAAACCTGTTTTTGCTTTGTCATTATGGGGTATTGTATGTAGATTGCTGAGGATTTAAGAAAAATGTCATCCATTTTAGAATAAAGCTGTTACGTAACAAAATGTGGAAAAAGTCAAGGGGTCTGAATACTTTCCGAAGGCACTGTTTGTGGGAACTCCTTCAAGACTGTTGGAAAAGCATTCCTCATGAAGCTGGTTGAGAGAATGCCAAGAGTGTGCAAAGCTGTCATTAAGGCAAAGGGTGGCTAATTTGAAGAATCTAAAATATATTTTGATTTGTTTAACACTTTTTTGGTCACTGCATGATTCCATGTACAGTGGATATAAAAAGTCTACACACCCCTGTTAAAATGCCAGGTTTTTGTGATGTAAAAGAATGAGACAAAGATAAATCATGTCAGAACTTTTTCTACTGTTAATGTGACCTATAATGTGAACAATTCAATTGAAAAACAAACTGAAATCTTCGAGGGGGAAAAATGAAAAATAAAAACCTGACAATAACCTGGTTGCATAAGTGTGCACACCCTCTTATAACTGGGGATGTGGCTGTGTTCAGAACCAATCACATTCAAACTCATGTTAAATAGAAGTCATTACACACCTGCCATCATTTAAAGTGACTCTGATTAATCACAAATAAAGTTCAGCTGTTCTAGTAGGATTTTCCTGACATTTTCTTAGTTGCATCGCAGAGCAAAAGCCATGGTCCGCAGTGAGCTTCCAAAGCATCAGAGGGATCTTATTGTTGAAAGATATCAGTCAGGAGAAGGGTACAAAATAATTTCCAAAGCATTACATATACCATGGAACACAGTGAAGACAGTCATCATCAAGTGGAGAAAATATGGCACCACAGAGACATTACCAAGAACTGGACGTCCCTCCAAAATGTATGAAAAGACGAGAAGAAAACTGGTCAGGGAGGCTTCCAAGAGGCCTACAGCAACATTAAAGGAACTGCAGGAATTTCTGACAAGTACTGGCTGTGTGCTACATGTGACAACAATCTCCCGTATTCTTCATATGAATGGGCTATGGGGTAGGGTGGCAAGACGGAAGCCTTTTCTTACAATGAAAAACATCCAAGCCCGGCTGAAGTTTGCAAAAACAAACATCAAGTCCCCCAAAAGCACGTGGGAAAATGTGTTATGGTCTGATGAAACCAAGGTTGAACTTTTTGGCCATAATTCCAAAAGGTATGTTTTCCGCAAAAACAACACTGCACATCACCCAAAGAACACCATACCCACAGTGAAGCATGGTGGTGGCAGCGTCACGCTTTGGGGCTGTTTTTCTTCAGCTGGAACCGGGGCCTTAGTCAGGGTGGAGGGAATTATGAACAGTTCCAAATACCAGGCAATTTTGGCACAAAACCTTCAGGCATCCGTTAGGAAGATGAAGATGAAGTTCACCTTTCAGCATGACAACGACCCAAAGCACACATCCAAATCCACGAAAGCATGGCTTCACCAGAAGAAGATTAACGTTTTGGAATGGCCCAGCCAGAGCCCAGACCTGAATCCAATTGAATATCTCTGGGGTGATCTGAAGAGGGCTGTGCACAGGAGATGTCCTCGCAATCTGACAGATTTGGAGCGCTTTTGCAAAGAAGAGTGGGCAAATATTACCACATCAAGATGTCCCATGCTAATAGACTCCTATCCAAAAAGACTGAGTGCTGTAATAAAATCAAAAGGTGCTTCAACAAAGTATTAGTTTAAGGGTGTGCACACTTATGCCACCAGGTTATTGTGAGTTTTTAATTTAAACATTTTCCCCCTCAAAGATTTCAGTTTGTTTTTCAATTGAATTGTTCATGTTATAGGTCACATTTAAAGGTGGAAAAAGTTCTGACATGATTTATCTTTGTCTCATTATTTTACATCACAAAAACCTGGCATTTTGTAGACTTTTTAAATCCACTGTATGTTATTTCATAGTTTTGATGTCTTCACTATTATTCTACAATGTAAAAAATTGTCAAAACAAAGAAAAGCCCTTGAATGAGTAGGTGTGTCGAAACTTTTGACTGGTACTGTATATATCAGGATTTTACTCCTAATTGAGTTTTAATGGCCTGGTGAATGTAATCAGTGGCTTCATTTCAATGCTACATATGTTTTGCAGAGACAGACACAAACATAATGTGTCTGACTGAGGCTCCCCAGGACCTACACCTGTAACAGTGTAGATCATTGAGGATCTTTCTTCTCAAATTTTCAACGGTGGGTATGGTGTGCATACCTTGTAGCTACATTTAGGATAAACTTGGTAGTGACCCAACACCACAACTACAAATCAAGCCATGACCAAACATTCCTCCACGTAGGCCAAGTGGGCCAAAACCTTTATATTGCCACACAACCCAAACTTTAATAACCTGTGTAAGGGTGTTAGGCCAAGCTCCCAATGCTCCTATTTAAATCTGGGGTAGTATGGAAATGTGACCATGTCCAGGATGTACACTGATTGTATAAGGGGGTTTTGTAATGTCATTTTAGCAACCAGAAAAATGCGTCTTTAGTTGGTTATAATCTGGGTATCCGACTAGATAACAACCACTCACCTCACATCTACAAAGCTTTGTTACTTTCCAGCAACAAAATCGAATATTGTGGAGCTAGCTAATGTTCTTACTGATCCATGCATGGATAGTGAAATAGTCTTTCAGTGAAAGTTTAAGATTATACTGAACAAAAATATAAACGCAACATGCAACAATTTCAAAGATTTTTCAGAGTTACAGTATTCAGAAGGAAGTCAGTCAATTGAAATAAATAAATGTAAATAAAATATATACTGTAGCTCATGGGTGGAACACGGAAAGCGGCCACCATTTTGAAGCTTAAGCCTCTGGAGCTCTGCTCTGTTGTGAAGTCTTGGGTGCCAAGCGATAACGATTGGGCGGAATGCCACTGGCTCAATAACACACAGGCCTGGCGTTGCCTTCCTCTGGAGGGGCTGGTTGTAGTGTGGAGCCAGCAGATAAATCACCTTGAGCGGGTGTTGGCAGAGGATTCAGAGAGAGAGAGAGAGAGAGAGAAGGGAAAGCCATTCCCTCTACTGACTTCTACAAAGAAGTGCATTATGGAGTGGTGTCTCTCTTTCTTCACATCATATCCTGTCTTGGAGTTAGTAGAATCCATTGAGTTAGTAGAATCCATAGAATCCATTGAGTTAGTAGAATCCATTCAGTCAGTAAAATCCATAGAATCCATTGAGTTAGTAGAATCCATTCAGTCAGTAAAATCCATAGAATCCATTGAGTTAGTAGAATCTATAGAATCCATTGAGTTAGTAGAATCCATTCAGTCAGTAAAATCCATAGAATCCATTGAGTTAGTAGAATCCATTCAGTCAGTAAAATCCATAGAGTCCATTGAGTTAGTAGAATCCATAGAATCCATTGAGTTAGTAGAATCCATTGAGTCAGTAAAATCCATAGAATCCATTGAGTTAGTAGAATCTATACAATCCATTGAGTTAGTAGAATCCATTCAGTCAGTAAAATCCATAGAATCCATTGAGTTAGTAGAATCCATTCAGTCAGTAAAATCCATATAATCCATTGAGTTAGTAGAATCCATTCAGTCAGTAAAATCCATAGAATCCATTTAGTTAGTAGAATCCATTCAGTCAGTAAAATCCATAGAATCCATTCAGTCAGTAAAATCCATAGAATCCATTGAGTTAGTAGAATCCATTGAGTCAGTAAAATCCATAGAATCCATTGAGTTAGTAGAATCCATTGAGTCAGTAAAATCCATAGAATCCATTGAGTTAGTAGAATCTATAGAATCCATTGAGTTAGTAGAATCCATTTGAGAATCAACTGAGTTAATAGAATCAATTGAGTAAATAGAATCCATAGAATCCATTGAGTTAGTAGAATCTATAGAATCCATTGAGTTAGTAGAATCCATAGAATCCATTGAGTTAGTAGAATCAATTTGAGAATCAACTGAGTTAATAGAATCAATTGAGTTAATCGAATCCATAGAATCCATTGAGTTAGTAGAATCTATAGAATCCATTGAGTTAGTAGAATCCATTTGAGAATCCATTGAGTTAGTAGAATCTATAGAATCCATTGAGTTAGTAGAATCCATTCAGTCAGTAAAATCCATAGAATCCATTGAGTTAGTAGAATCCATTCAGTCAGTAAAATCCATAGAATCCATTGAGTTAGTAGAATCCATTCAGTCAGTAAAATCCATAGAATCCATTTAGTTAGTAGAATCCATTCAGTCAGTAAAATCCATAGAATCCATTCAGTCAGTAAAATCCATAGAATCCATTGAGTTAGTAGAATCCATTGAGTCAGTAAAATCCATATAATCCATTGAGTTAGTAGAATCCATTGAGTCAGTAAAATCCATAGAATCCATTGAGTTAGTAGAATCTATAGAATCCATTGAGTTAGTAGAATCCATTTGAGAATCAACTGAGTTAATAGAATCAATTGAGTAAATAGAATCCATAGAATCCATTGAGTTAGTAGAATCTCTAGAATCCATTGAGTTAGTAGAATCCATAGAATCCATTGAGTTAGTAGAATCAATTTGAGAATCAACTGAGTTAATAGAATCAATTGAGTTAATCGAATCCATAGAATCCATTGAGTTAGTAGAATCTATAGAATCCATTGAGTTAGTAGAATCCATTTGAGAATCCATTGAGTTAGTAGAATCAGTTTGAGAATCCATTGAGTTAGTAGAATCCATTTGAGAATCAACTGAGTTAATACAATCAATTAAGTTAATATAATCCATTGAGTTAGTAGAATCTATAGAATCCACTGAGTTAGTAGAATCCATTTCAGAATCCATTGAGTTAGTAGAATCAATAGAATCCACTGAGTTAGTAGAATCCATTTCAGAATCCATTGAGTTAGTAGAATCTATAGAATCCATTGAGTTAGTAGAATCCATTTGAGAATCCATTGAGTTAGTAGAATCCATTTCAGAATCCATTGAGTTAGTAGAATCAATTGAGTAAATAGAATCCATTGACTTAGTAGAATCCATTTGAGAATCCATTGAGTTACATTAATCCATTTGAGAATCCATTGAGTTAGTAGAATCCATTTGAGAATCAACTGAGTTAATAGAATCAATTAAGTTAATAGAATCCATTGAGTTAGTAGAATCTATAGAATCCACTGAGTTAATAGAATCCATTTGAGAATCCATTGAGTTAGTAGAATCATTTGAGTTAATAGAATCCATTGAGTTAGTAGAATCTATAGAATCCACTGAGTTAGTATAATCCATTTGAGAATCCATTAAGTTAGTAGAATCTATTTTTTTTATATTTTTTTTTACCTTTATTTAACCAGGTAGGCAAGTTGAGAACAAGTTCTTATTTACAATTGCGACCTGGCCAAGATAAAGCAAAGCAGTTCGACACATACAACAACACAGAGTTACACATGGAGTAAAACAAACATACAATCAATAATACAGTAGAAAAATAAGTCTATATACAATGTGAGCAAATGAGGTGAAATAAGGGAGGTAAAGGCAAAAAAGGCCATGGTGGCGAAGTACATACAATATAGCAAGTAAAACACTGGAATGGTAGATTTGTAGTGGAAGAAAGTGCAAAGTAGAAATATAAATAATGGGGTGCAAAGGAGCAAAATAAAGAAATAAAGAAATACAGTAGGGGAAGCGGTAGTTGTTTGGGCTAAATTATAGATGGGCTATGTACAGGTGCAGTGATCTGTGAGCTGCTCTGACAGCTGGTACTTAAAGCTAGTGAGGGAGATATGTGTTTCCAGTTTCAGAGATTTTTGTAGTTCGTTCCAGTCATTGGCAGCAGAGAACTGGAAGGAGAGATGGCCAAAGGAGGAATTGGCTTTGGGGGTGACCAGAGAGATATACCTGCTGGAGCGCGTGCAACAGGTGGGTGCTGCTATGGTGACCAGTGAGCGGAGATAAGGGGGAACTTTACCTAGCAGAGACTTGTAGATGACCTGGAGCCAGTGGGTTTGGCGACGAGTATGAAGCGAGGGCCAGGCAACGAGCGCGTACAGGTCGCAGTGGTGGGTAGTATATGGGGCTTTGGTGACAAAACGGATGGCACTGTGATAGACTTCATCCAGTTTATTGAGTAGGGTATTGGAGGCTATTTTGTAAATGACATCGCCGAAGTCGAGGATCGGTAGGATGGTCAGTTTTACGAGGGTATGTTTGGCAGCATGAGTGAAGGATGCTTTGTTTGCGAAATAGGAAGCCAATTCTTGATTTAACTTTGGATTGGAGATGTTTGATGTGAGTCTGGAAGGAGAACTTACAGTCTAACCAGACACCTAGGTATTTGTAGTTGTCCACATATTCTAAGTAAGAACCGTCCAGAGTAGTGATGCTGGACGGGCGGACAGGTACGGGCAGCGATCTGTTGAAGAGCATGCATTTTGTTTTACTAGTATTTAACCTGTTGGGGCTAGGGGGCAGTATTTGCACGGCCGGATAAAAAACGTACCCGATTTAAACTGGTTACTACTCTTGCCCAGAAACGAGAATATGCATATAATTAGTAGATTTGGATAGAAAACACTCTAAAGTTTCTAAAACTGTTTGAATGATGTCTGTGAGTATAAAAGAACTCATATGTCAGGCCAAAACCTGAGAAGATTCCATACAGGAAGTGCCCTGACTGACAATTTGTTGTCCTTCTGTTGCATCTCTATCGAAAATACAGCATCTGTGCTGTAACGTGACACTTTCTAAGGCTCCCATTGGCTCTCTAAAGCCACCAGAAAGTGGAATGGGGTGTCTGCTGTCTCTGGGCGAAGAATAGCAGGAGAGTTTGTGAGTGGTCAGCCTGGGGACAGTGACACTGGAGATGTGCAGTCACGAGAATTCTCAATTTTTTTCTTTCAGCCTTTGAATGAATACAACGTTGCCCGGTTGGAATATTATCGCTATTTTACGAGAAAAATCGCATAAAAATTGATTTTAAACAGCGTTTGACATGCTTCTAAGTACGGTAATGGAATATTTTGACATTTTTGTCACGAAATCGCTCGTGCCTCACCCTTCGGATAGTGACCTGAACGCACGAACAAAACGGAGCTATTTGAATATAACTATGGATTATTTGGAAACAAAACAACATTTGTTGTTGAAGTAGAAGTCCTGGGAGTGCATTCTGACGAAGAACAGCAAAGGTAATCCAATTTTTCTAATAGTAATTCTGAGTTTAGCGAGTCCCAAACTTGGTGGGTGTCAAAATAGCTAGCCGTGATGGCCGAACTATGTACTCAGAATATTGCAAAATGTGCTTTCGCCGAAAAGCTATTTTAAAATCTGACACCGCGATTGCATAAAGAAGTTCTGTATCTATAATTCTTAAAATAATTGTTATGTATTTTGTGAAGGTTTATCATGAGTAATTTAGTAAATTCACCGGAAGTTTTCGGTGGGTATGCTAGTTCTGAACATCACATGCTAATGTAAAAAGCTGGTTTTTGATATAAATATGAACTTGATTGAACAAAACATGCATGTATTGTATAACATAATGTCCTAGGAGTGTCATCTGATGAAGATCATCAAAGGTTAGTGCTGCATTTAGCTGTGGTTTTGGTTTTTGTGACATATATGCTTGCTTTGAAAATGGCTGTGTGATTATTTTTGGCAGGGTACTCTCCTGACATAATCTAATGTTTTGCTTTCGCTGTAAAGCCTTTTTGAAATCGGACAATGTGGTTAGATTAACGAGAGTCTTGTCTTTAAAATGGTGTAAAATAGTCATATGTTTGAGAAATTGAAGTTATAGCATTTTTTAGGTATTTGTATTTCGCGCCACGCGATTCCACTGGCTGTTGACTAGGGTCCGTCCGGGGAGGTTAAGAGCAGTTGGAGGCCACGGAAGGAGAGTTGTATGGCATTGAAGCTCGTCTGGAGGGTTGTTAACACAGTGTCCAAAGAAGGGCCAGAAGTATACAGAATGGTGTCGTCTGCGTAGAGGTGGACCAGAGACTCACCAGCAGCAAGAGCGACATCATTGATGTATACAGAGAAAAGAGTTGGCCCAAGAATTGAACCCTGTGGCACCCCCATAGAGACTACCAGAGGCCCGGACAACAAGCCATCTGATTTGACACATTGAACTCTATCAGAGAAGTAGTTGGTGAACCAGGCGAGGCAATCATTTGAGAAACCAAGGCTATTGAGTCTGCCGATGAGGATGTGGTGATTGACAGAGTCGAAAGCCTTGGCCAGGTCAATGAATACGGCAGCATAGTATTGTTTCTTATCAATGGCGGTTACGATATCATTTAGGACCTTGAGCGTGGCTGAGGTGCACCCATGACCAGCTCTGAAACCAGATTGCATAGCGAAGAAGGTGCGGTGGGATTCAAAATGGTCGGTAATCTGTTTGTTGACTTGGCTTTCGAAGACCTTAGAAAGGCAGGGTAGGATAGATATAGGTCTGTAGCAGTTTGGGTAAAGAGTGTCCCCTCCTTTGAAGAGGGGGATGACTGCAGCTGCCTTTCAATCTTTTTACTATTGAGTTAGTAGAATCCATAGAATCCATTGAGTTAGTAGAATCCATTTCAGAATCCATTGAGTTAGTAGAATCCATAGAATCCATTGAGTTAGTAGAATCCATTTGAGAATCCATTGAGTTAGTAGAATCTATAGAATCTATTGAGTTAGTAGAATCTATAGAATCCACTGAGTTAGTAGAATCCATTTGAGAATCCACTGAGTTAGTAGAATCCATTGAGTTAGTAGAATCCATTTGAGAATCCATTGAGTTAGTAGAATCCATTTCAGAATCCATTGAGTTAGTAGAATCCATTTGAGAATCCATTGAGTTAGTATAATCTATTTGAGAATCCATTGAGTTAGTAGAATCTATTTGAGAATCCATTGAGTTAGTAGAATATATTTGAGAATCCACTGAGTTAATAGAATCCATTGAGTTAGTAGAATCCATTTGAGAATCCACTGAGTTAATAGAATCCACTGAGTTAGTAGAATCCATTTGAGAATCCACTGAGTTAGTAGAATCCATTGAGTTAGTAGAATCCATTTGAGAATCCATTGAGTTAGTAGAATCTATTTGAGAATCCACTGAGTTAATAGAATCCAACATTTCCTGGAGTTAATAGATATAATAGAATCCATTTAAAGTTTTGTACCATTTTTAAATGGACAAGCAGTATTATGTTGAGAAAAATGAAGGGACCAATGCTCAATACAATTCAAATCAGTTACAACTTCCCAGTACTGTACATTGACTTAAGTAGAAAAAAAGTTACTTTATTACCAAACTTCCCAATTAAGTCAGTGTAGATAAAGAAACATTCCACTCTTTGTCCGTAATACATATAGCAGTTCCCTCTAATTAAAATATCTCCCAAGTCTCCACGTCTATAATACTAGGCTGTTATCTCTCAGCTATGGTTATGGATGGACCATTCAAAACGAGAGATGGGAATTTTTAATTTAGTAAACTGGGCAATTTGCTGAGTGTATTACCTGACGACCATGGGTGCATTCCAAATGGCACTCTGTTCCCTATATAGTGCACTAATGTTGCATCCCAAATGGCAACTTATTCCTGATAGGGTGCACCCTACTTTTGACCAGAGTCCTATGGGCCTTGGTCAAAATTAGTGCACTATATAGAGAATAGAGGGCCATTTCAGACGCACATGTAGTCTGGTCATATATGATGAATATAAATCTGATAATCAGTAGATCATCTGTTCATAATGTGCAGAGGAACAACTGTGATTAAAATGAAATGATGATTAATTTTAATAGTGCTGGCCTATTATGGTATTATAAAACACAGACACCTTGATTACACTGACAGAAATGATTCACTTAACCTTTTACTGCATTGGGTTAAATCAGGGTCGCACAGAGTGTTTCTTGGTAGTCTTAAACAAATCTACTTTGAAACAAAAGTATACACCTCACACACATGACTATGGGCTGAAAGAAAGAAGACACCTGTGCCATGTCACTCATGGCTCCCGAGTGGCGCAGCGGTCTAAGGCGCTGCATCTCAGTGCTAGAAGCTTCGCTACAGACACCCTGGTTCAAATCCAAGCTGTATCACAACCAGCTGTGATTGGGAGTCCTGTAGGGTGGTGCAAAATTGGTCCAGCATTGTCTGTGTTTGACCAGGGTAGGCTGTCATTGTAAATAACAATTTGTTCGTAACTGACTAACCCTAACCCTAAATGTTAAAGAAAAAAATATATATAGAGAGAGTTGACATGTATTCAGTTTAGATCCTAATATTACACTTTGTATACATCACAGAAGACTTAAATATCACAAAACTGTTTAACATAGAAACATCAGATTTTCATTGTTAAAAAAAGAAAATCTTTATTAAATTAACATTCCACTGATGATGCCAAGGAGGGCGCTTTTAGTCATTGAGTGCAGGAAAGGACTACTTACCTGTAGTTCGTCTTTCTATTGGAAAGTTACTGACAAACTATATGGGTCATGTCTGGGGGAGTGAAATTCATTACAAGAGTGTGGCAGTGTGGCAGGTTGACTGTTTGACTTCCTGAGATTCATGAAGATTTCCTGGATATTTAAATTACGCCACTATATTTTAATATTGTAATGAATAGCAAAGATGATATTCATATCTGAAACTAATATCAGGGATTAAAGATAAAACATATGGTTTTTATAGCACTATTGGAAAACCAAAGAGATGAAAGAGATGCAGCAATAAAGTAAAATAAATGTCCAAAATAAAACTACAGTATACTGTAACTGCGATAAGTCAAAAGAGAGGAAGCAAGAGGGAACAAACAAACCAAAAACTAAAAACTAACATGAAAGCTGTCTCACTGAAACATATTATCCAGAATCCACCAGATGAAACATATCTGAAATACCAGCACGTACATAAGATAGATCATTGACTTCTATTAGCAATTACATAATGGAATTTATTTAGTCCTGAAACACAAATCTTCCATTGACATCAACGCATTAATTATGTCAAAGTCGTAATTATGCGCATCCTAAATTAGGACATAGCTACCGGGGTACTACTAGTACAGATTGTGTCAATAATATTATACGTCATCGTCCAAAATGGCACTCTATACCCTACATAGTGCACTACTTTCGACCAGGACCCATATGTATTGTATTGTATTGTACTGAATTGTATGTATTATGGATCCCCAATTGTTCCTACTCTTCCCGGGGTTATAAAAATTGTAAAAACATTACAATACATTCACAACAGATTTCACAACACATTAAGTGTGTGCCCTCAGGCCACTACTCTACTACCACAAATCTACAACACAAAATCCATGTGTATACGTGTGTATACTGTTTGGGGTCACTTGTTTGGGGTCACTTGTTTTAGAAAGTAAAGCACATTTTTTGGCCATTAAAATAAAATCAGATTGATCAGAAATTCAGTGTAGACATTGTTAATGTTGTAAATGACTATTGTAGCTGGAAACATGGAATATCTACATAGGCGTACAGAGGCCCATTATCAGCAACCATCACTCCTGTGTTCCAATGGCACGTTGTGTTAGCTAATCCATCTGATTAAAGAAGCAATAAAACTGTCCTTCTTTAGACTAGTTGAGTATCTGGAGCATCAGCATTTGTGGGTTTGATTACAGGCTCAAAATGGCCAGAAACAAAGACCTTTCTTCTGAAACTCGGCAGTCTATTCTTGTTCGGAGAAATGAAGGCTATTCCATGCGAGAAATTGCCAAGAAACTGGAGATCTCGTACAACGCTGTGTACTACTCCCATCACAGAACAGCGCAAACTGGTGTTTTGTGGGTACTATTTAATGAAGCTGCCAGTTGAGGACTTGTGAGGCGTCTGTTTCTCAAACCAGACACTCTAATGTACTTGTCCTCTTGGTCAGTTGTGCACTGGGGCTTCCCACTCCTCTTTCTATTGGAACACAGGAGTGATGGTTGTGGATAATGGGCCTGAGTACGGCTACATAGATATTACATTAAAAATCTGCCATTTCCAGCTACAATAGTCATTTAGAACATTAACAATGTCCACACTGTATTTCTGATCAATTTGATGTTATTTTAATGGACAAAAATGTTTGCTTTTCTTTCAAAAACAAGGACATTTCTAAGTGACCCCACACTTTGAACGGTAGTGTATGTTATTGTGTGTATATGCATGTGTCTGGAAAAGGAAAAGGCTACCATTTCAGATGCAGCCTATGGCTGATTAATCTCCACGGACCCTTCATTAACAACATTCCCTGATATGTTTTTCAGTCCCATCCAGCCTCTCCAGGCAGCTTCCCACACTAGTTCCCAATGGCAGGTCCTTCATCTCAGTTTCCAACTGGTCCCTCGGCTGTTGTCTGTTTTCCTCCTCGGTCAAGGCCAGCTGCCGCTGCTTTCATCTGCCACCTCTGGCACTGACCTCTCGGCACCCGCTCAATCGCTCCTGCAACACTCTGATGAGCTGAGTGGCTGTGTGTAAATCATCTATCCTCCATTTGTTTACCATTGTCTCAACCTACAGTTGTGGGATGTGAACTTTGTGTCGGATATGATATTACTTATGCAGTAATTATGAGCTAGAAGACTGATACAACCTCTGAAATAAAGACTTATTTTCCTAACGTCCCTCTCTTTCCCTTGACACAATCGTCCTCATGGAGAGTACCCACAGGGGCACGCCAGTCATACACAAACCCCTCTGGACATGATCTATATGATATCAACATGATGCTTTTCACTATGTTTTAAAGTATAAAATTGAGACATGGAATGAGACTTTGCATACATAAAGCATTTCAAGAATCAATGGGTGTATACATTTAAAATGACCATAGAGCATCCGTAAATATGACAGATTGTAACAGTTGAGGCTGACAGAACTGAGGACAGGAAGATGACTCAAGCTTCAGGCTGACAGAACTAAGGACAGCAAGATGGTGAAGAGGTTCAAGCTGGCAGAACTGAGGACAGCAAGATGGTGAAGAGGGTCAAGCTGGCAGAACTGAGGACAGCAAGATGGTGAAGAGGGTCAAGCTGGCAGAACTAAGGACAGCAAGATGGTGAAGAGGGTCAAGCTGGCAGAACTAAGGACAGCAAGATGGTGAAGAGGGTCAAGCTGGCAGAACTAAGGACAGCAAGATGGTGAAGAGGGTCAAGCTGGCAGAACTAAGGACAGCAAGATGGTGAAGAGGGTCAAGCTTAGTGCATATGGTCTTCTGTCATCTTGTTGGGTTGATTATTTCAATGCTCTCTGGTTTCCTTCCTGTGTTGCTGTGGAGATGTGGTTATATTTACTATATTGGTATTAATATGTTTAATGGTACACACAATCAGGTCATCTCACAGCAACAGAAATAATGTGCTTTAATGTGTAGCAATTATAGGAACATTATGGTAATTCCTAATACATTACTAAAGGCAACTGTTTCCCGTGAAGAAAGTTAAGCTTCAATCAAAAGCCCAAAATGAACATGGCCACATTACGGTTAAGTAAACAGAAAATCAGATGTTAAATGCTTGAGTTGTACGTCTCCCCTTAACAGGCACGAATGAATCAGTGTTCTTTACTTGACATTACAGTGCTATTTTAGTCATGGTATTGTATGTGTTAACCAGAGTAAAGGGATCCTATTGAAATGCAGACCCTGAGATCATCCCTCCACACACACACACACACACACACACACACACACACACACACACACACACCCACACACACACACACACACACACACACACACACACACACACACACACACACACACACACACACACACACACACACACACACACACACACACTACACTACACTATGACCTAGGTCCTAGAGTACGTCCATCAATCCAAGCCCTGCCTTGGTAACTGCAAATTGAAATGGAGGGTGCATGCCACTTGGTAAACAGCTAGTGCGGCAGGTAGCCATAACTCTTCACTGACTTGACAACATGTTATTCAGATAAAAAATGGTCCCCAATCCTTGCCTTAAGATTTAAAATGATCTGTCTTATTTGATTAATGATCTCAGAGAAGTGACAATTTCAATAACCTGAGGTCGCTCTGGTGAACAAAAACAAATCTCCCTCATTGCTATTCTTCTAAGTTTCTACTATATTGTATTTTAAGAGTTTCATTCCAAAACACTAGATTTCCATTTTCAGAATCGTTGATCAATTTGTTTAAAGAAATTAGTGTTTTTTTCACTATCTAATCATGGCATGGGGTTGTTCAATGACAGACGTGTATTTGTTTAAAATCTATCACTTGATGGTTTTATTTCAGACAGACAAATAATCACATTTTGTTGCAAAATAAGATATATCCTCACTCCTAGAGAAAAAAGTAGCACTGCTAGGTTTTACAGAGTCAAATGTGACAAATAATAACATTTTTAATAAAGAACTGTACAAATGATTCATTTGTAACATTAATACCTTTTTAAACAAATACATATATATATATATATATATATATATAAAACAATCATACAGTAATATGAGATCTGGAATCTGGTTAAAAGTAGTTCACAACAGTATATAGGGAATAGGGTACACTACAGTAATAGGGAATAGGGTACACTACAGTATATAGGGAATAGGGTGCCATTTGGGACGATACACTACAGTATATAGGGGATAGGGTACTCTACAGTACAGTATGCAGGGAATAGGGTACCCTACAGTAAATAGGGAATAGGGTGCAGTACACTACAGTATATAGGGAATAGGGTACACTACAGTATATAGGGAATAGGGTACACTACAGTGCAGTATGCAGGGAATAGGGTACACTACAGTATATATGGAATAGGGTACACTACAGTATATAGGGAATAGGGTACACTACAGTGCAGTATGCAGGGAATAGGGTACACTACAGTAATAGGGAATAGGGTACACAACAGTATGTAGGGAATAGGGTACCATTTGGGATGACTCACTACAGTATATAGGGAATAGGGTACACTACAGTACAGTATGCAGGAAATAGGGTACACTACAGTATATAGGGAATAGGGTACACTACAGTATATAGGGAATAGGGTACACTACAGTATATAGGGAATAGGGTACACTACAGTATATAGGGAATAGGGTACACTACAGTATATAGGGAATAGGGTACACTACAGTATATAGGGAATAGGGTACACTACAGTATATAGGGAATAGGGTACACTACAATATATAGGGAATAGGGTACACTACAGTATATAGGGAATAGGGTACACTACAGTATATAGGGAATAGGGTACACTACAGTATATAGGACAGTATATAGGGAATAGGGTACACTACAGTATATAGGGAATAGGGTACACTACAGTATATAGGACAGTATATAGGGAATAGGGTATATTACAGTATATAGGACAGTATATAGGGAATAGGGTACACTACAGTATATAGGGAATAGGGTACACTGCAGTATATAGGGAATAGGGTACACTACAATATATAGGGAATAGGGTACACTACAGTATATAGGGAATAGGGTACACTACAATATATAGGGAATAGGGTACACTACAGTATATAGGGAATAGGGTACACTACAGTATATAGGGAATAGGGTACACTACAGTATATAGGGAATAGGGTACACTACAGTATATAGGACAGTATATAGGGAATAGGGTACACTACAGTATATAGGGAATAGGGTACACTACAGTATATAGGACAGTATATAGGGAATAGGGTATATTACAGTATATAGGACAGTATATAGGGAATAGGGTACACTACAGTATATAGGGAATAGGGTACACTGCAGTATATAGGGAATAGGGTACACTACAGTATATAGGACAGTATATAGGGAATAGGGTACACTATAGTATATAGGGAATAGGGTACACTACAGTATATAGGACAGTATATAGGGAATAGGGTACACTACAGTATATAGGACAGTATATAGGGAATAGGGTACATGTCACGTCCTGGCCAATATAAAGGTTAATTAGTATTGTAGTTTGGTCAGGACGTGGCAGAGGGTATTTGTTTTATGTGGTTCAGGGTGGTGTGTTTTGTAAAAAGGGTGTTTGATTTAGTAATTCCGGGTTTTGGTTTATGTTTAGGTAGTTCTATGTGGAGTCTAGTGAGTGTATGTCTATGTTTGATTAATTGGGGTTGGGACTCTCAGTTGAAGGCAGGTGTTGTCTATCTGCCTTTGATTGAGAGTCCCATATACTAGGGTGTGTTTGTGTTTGCTTTTGTGGGTGATTGTTCTGTGTTTAGCCTTGTGCCTTGCAGACTGTCAGTGAATCGTTCGTTTTGTTGTTTTTGTATTCGTTTTGAAGTGAATAAATGTTCAAAATGAACAATCACATACCTGCTGCGTATTGGTCTACCTTTTCCGACCATGATTTCGTTATATCGTCAGAAGACGAAGAAATCCCTGACAGTACACTACAGTATATAGGACAGTATATAGGGAATAGGGTACACTACAGTATATAGGACAGTATATAGGGAAGAGGGTACACTACAGTGTATAGGGAATAGGGTGCCATCTGGGACAAGTCCTAACTCAAACACCAAACACTACAGCACGAGTCTAGCTGTCTGATGTAAACACCAACCACTACAGCACGAGTCTAGCTGTCTGATGTAAACACCAAACACTACAGCACGAGTCTAGCTGTCTGATGTAAACACCAACCACTACAGCACGAGTCTAGATGTCTGATGTAAACACCAAACACTACAGCACGAGTCTAGCTGTCTGATGTAAACACCAAACACTACAGCACGAGTCTAGATGTCTGATGTAAACACCAAACACTTCAGCACGAGTCTAGCTGTCTGATGTAAACACCAACCACTACAGCACGAGTCTAGCTGTCTGATGTAAACACCAAACACTACAGCACGAGTCTAGCTGTCTGATGTAAACACCAAACGTGGCAGATATTATAATATATTCTATTTAAGTTGCTACGATATTGGCTTACACAGATCAGCTTGAATAAGTTTATTTTACCATGACTGGACACATTTCAAGTTCAGTGCTTTTAGATTACTAAGCAATAGATTTCTTAACCACTCATCTCAATATCCTTGTTGGGGCTTATGCAACAGCAATAACTCCTTATATTGCATCTCTTAATTACATAATCACCTGTATCTATTTTAATAGTGATGGGAGAACAATCTATAGTTACATTTTGGGATCTTTTTGATGATATCGCAATATTATTTTTGTCGGTTGTACCTGCACTATTTTTCCTTCATAGCTTGTTCTCCATCTTCTTTTAAAATAGGGAGCAAACATGTTTCCAGCACTTTTTATTTACATGATTTGTCATGGCTCCTCTCTCTTGTCTCTCTGCAGCAGACATATAGTGAGCAAGCAAT
This sequence comes from Salmo salar, assembly GCF_965601325.2. Taxonomy (NCBI): domain Eukaryota; kingdom Metazoa; phylum Chordata; class Actinopteri; order Salmoniformes; family Salmonidae; genus Salmo; species Salmo salar. The sequence goes on from NC_138291.1 coordinate 175,999,179, forward strand.
ATGTTTTGAAACATCGAATCGCAATAACATTGCAGTATCGAATCACATTCATGTAGAATCGCAATACATATCGTATCAGCACCTAAGTATCGTGGTAATATCGTATCGTGAGGTCCCTGGTAATTCCCAGCCCTACTTTTTTAAATGACATTTTATCAGTAAGGGACAGTCCAGAGGTCCATAAACTTAGTAAGTGGATGGATGCATGATATGTACAGTACGATAACGGCACATGATGGCCATACCAAGATATCAATGTCAATTGGTATACATGTTAGGAGGATTGCTAAGTACTTATGATAATTGCTATACAGTAAGATACAGAAGCCGACAATGTGTTCTCTGAGGAAGGTTTGTACCATACCACTGCATGTTGTGCATTATTTTCCAGACAATGCAACCCCTTGTTGATTATCACTTACATATCATCACTGCACTAGTCCTATTAGTGCTAATAAACAGTTGTTACCAGTTGAAGCTCATTAATAGAGGTTAAAGGCACACATGTATAATGTCTTCTAGTCTAGTGGGTGTCCTTACACTAAACGGCCAAGCACGAAATGCTAATTCTTGATAATGTAACAGTGAAATGCTAATTCATAATAATGTAATAGCGAAATGCTAATTCATGATAATGTAATAGTGAAATGCTAATTCATGATAATGTAATAGCAAAATGCTACTTCATGATAATGTAATAGTGAAATGCTAATGTAATAGCGAAATGCAAATTCATGATAATGTATTATCGAAATGCTAATTCATGATAATGTAATAGCAAAATGCTAATTCATGATAATGTAATAGCGAAATGTTTTGTAGTGGTAATGAACCAACATAATATGGCCCTCTTCTCTCATATGTGAATCCAAAACATATGCAGGCGTTTTACGCAGGGAAATAACTATAACTTGTATTAAATTGTATGAAAATAGCAAATCAATAAAGCTCAATTACATATTGTAAACATAATGAATAATAGGTATTTTTTTCTTTTTTCCACATCTGAAGTGTCAAAATGTAAAAGACAGCCTACAGAGTAAAGGGTCTGTATAATGGCCCGATTTAACATGCAGCTTAAATCTAAGTGCTGCTCTCTGTCTGACCTTGAGAGTACTTTCTGCTGGAGAGGAGATGGCAGGTCCTTTAGTATTCTCTTTGTTCTTCTGGTTTAGTATGCAAGGCTCTGCCCGTGTCAGTTTCTCAGCGGGGTAAGGAGGCAGCAAGTCAGTCACATGATCGGTTCATTAATCTTTGATCAGCTTCCTGCCTCTCGATCGAGAGAGAGGACCCAGGCGCCTATCACAAAGAAGCCCTTTTTTGAAACTATTTGGGCTTTCCTTTGATGGAAATACACCCTTTTTGTTCCTGTTTAAAATAGACACAATGACGAGTGAACTATTCAGTGATTTTCAGTAGGGCTCATTAGTTATTACATCCGTGGAGTGTATATGTAGTTTGGGGTAAGACAACAGACAAATCTCATGTGTAAATGTGCTCTGTACCTACCTAGTAGTACCTACCTTCGGCATTCTTTCACTTTTTGGCCTGGCACATGAATCCAAGGTACAGCCATTGACCTTTCTGAAGAGTGACGTGGAGTGATTGTTTATGCCAGGGATGTGGAATAATGCTATATCCACATGCTCTGCCATCAATATGCTATCACAAAGGTCAACAGGCTCATTTGCCAGCCTTATTGATAACTCCCTGCTTCAAACTGCCTGGGAGGAAGCAATGTGTACAGGCCTCCCACTGAAAGATCCAGTATGTATTTCAGGATGCAATTACATCTGCCTCGTATAAAATAACATCACTTTATTTGACTTTCTTCCGCTTCAGAGAACCCAAATAGATTATGAGAGTACTTCAGATAACCCAAACAGATTATGAGAGTACTTCAGATAACCCAAACAGATGATGAGAGTACTTCAGATAACCCAAACAGATTATGAGAGTACTTCAGATAACCCAAACAGATTATGAGAGTACTTCAGATAACCCAAACAGATTATGAGAGTACTTCAGATAACCCAAATAGATGAGAGTACTTCAGATAACCCAAACAGATTATGAGAGTACTTCAGATAACCCAAACAGATTATGAGAGTACTTCAGATAACCCAAACAGATTATGAGAGTACTTCAGATAACCCAAACAGATTATGAGAGTACTTCAGGTAACCCAAACAGATTATGAGAATACTTCAGGTAACCCAAACAGATTGAGAATACTTCAGATAACCCAAATAGTCTGCTAGGCACATACAGTAGTGTACTGTGAAGTAATGCTACCTACTGTATGCTCCATACCAACAAATTCCCATTCAGCCCAATACTACTTTATAACGTGTCAACTTTCATTTTAATCACCTCAATATATATTTTTTAAGCAGAGTGGAGTACCACTCCCTTTTTAATGTGTTTTTCTATTATAGCTTGAAACAGAGGAGTGGAAGGAGACAGCAGGAAGGCCAGATGCGGGGATTTAAACCCAGTTTCCGGTGGGGAATCACAGAGCTATGTGTTGGTGCCAGGAGTGTTATCCACTCAACTAAGGCACTGCACACCACCACAATTTTAAGATTTAATTTACATCAGCACTTTACTATGAGCCTTTACTGTACTCTACCACAGTGCTCATAGGTTGTATTTCAGGTTTGTGTAGATGTATCTAGTGTCTAGCGAAGCTCCAAGGATATAATTGACATTTACATTTAAGTCATTTAGCAGACGCTCTTATCCAGAGCGACTTACAAATTGGTGCATTCACCTTATAATATCCAGTGGAACAACCACTTTACAATAGTGCATCTAAATCTTTTAAGGGGGGGTTAGAAGGATTACTTTTAAGGGGGGGTTAGAAGGATTACTTTATCCTATCCCAGGTATTCCTTAAAGAGGTGGGGTTTCAGGTGTATAATGCTGAGGAAAGCTCACAGGAAACATCAGATAACACTATTATAAAACTAGCATGGTGGTAGTGGTTTATCTTACCGTACGTCTTCATCCTAATGTTTGATTGGTTCTGGAACTTCTTAGGGAAAGTATATCTACGTCGAAGGTCATTCTAAGCCCTGATTGGTCCATCCATGTTTAGGCAAATCATATAACATTTTATTGGTCACACACACACACATGTTTAGCAGATGTTAATAAGAGTGTAGCGAAATGCTTGTGCATGCAATGCAAATGTGTATAATGTGAGATCATAACTCTTGATAATGGTCTGTAGATATCTCAATGCCCACAGACGCTGGCTAACCCCAGCCCTTGATTGTAATGCTCCATCTAGTACCCCTAGAGGGAGCACTACCTTTGAAAAGCTGTCAGCATAGATTCTCTTATATATCCTGTTTACAACATTATAAAACAATGTATGACATACGCTGTTGTAAAAATACTTGTTTTAGTCTATAGGACTGTAACACAACATGATGTGGAGGTGGAACAGTATAGTGACAGATGTAAGCTGCATTTAAAATGAGACCTTTATAGAGGTCAACTAACCCTTTATACAGGTCAACTAACCCTTTATACAGGCCAACTAACCCTTTATACAGGTCAACTAACCCTTTATACAGGCCAACTAACCCTTTATACAGGCCAACTAACCCTTTATACAGGCCAACTAACCCTTTATACAGGCCAACTAACCCTTTATACAGGCCAACTAACCCTAACCCTTTATACAGGCCAACTAACCCTTTATACAGGCCAACTAACCCTTTACACAGGCCAACTAACCCTTTATACAGGGCAACTAACCCTTTATACAGGCCAACTAACCCTTTATACAGGTCAACTAACCCTTTATACAGGGCAACTAACCCTTTATACAGGTCAACTAACCCTTTATACAGGCCAACTAACCCTTTATACAGGCCAACTAACCCTTTATACAGGTCAACTAACCCTTTATACAGGCCAACTAACCCTTTATACAGGCCAACTAACCCTAACCCTTTATACAGGCCAACTAACCCTAACCCTTTATACAGGCCAACTAACCCTTTATACAGGCCAACTAACCCTTTATACAGGCCAACTAACCCTTTATACAGGCCAACTAACCCTTTATACAGGCCAACTAACCCTTTATACAGGCCAACTAACCCTTTATACAGGCCAACTAACCATTTATACAGGTCAACTAACCCTTTATACAGGCCAACTAACCCTTTATACAGGTCAACTAACCCTTTATACAGGCCAACTAACCCTTTATACAGGCCAACTAACCCTTTATACAGGCCAACTAACCCTTTATACAGGCCAACTAACCCTTTATACAGGCCAACTAACCCTTTATACAGGCCAACTAACCCTTTATACAGGCCAACTAACCCTAACCCTTTATACAGGCCAACTAACCCTTTATACAGGCCAACTAACCCTTTATACAGGCCAACTAACCCTTTATACAGGTCAACTAACCCTAACCCTTTATACAGGCCAACTAACCCTTTATACAGGCCAACTAACCCTAACCCTTTATACAGGTCAACTAACCCTAACCCTTTATACAGGCCAACTAACCCTTTATACAGGCCAACTAACCCTAACCCTTTATACAGGTCAACTAACCCTAACCCTTTATACAGGTCAACTAACCCTTTATACAGGCCAACTAACCCTTTATACAGGTCAACTAACCCTTTATACAGGCCAACTAACCCTTTATACAGGTCAACTAACCCTTTATACAGGCCAACTAACCCTTTATACAGGCCAACTAACCCTTTATACAGGTCAACTAAGCCTTTATACAGGCCAACTAAGCCTTTATACAGGCCAACTAACCCTTTATACAGGCCAACTAACCCTTTATACAGGCCAACTAACCCTTTATACAGGTCAACTAACCCTAACCCTTTATACAGGCCAACTAACCCTTTATACAGGCCAACTAACCCTTTATACAGGTCAACTAACCCTTTATACAGGTCAACTAACCCTTTATACAGGCCAACTAACCCTTTATACAGGTCAACTAACCCTTTATACAGGCCAACTAACCCTTTATACAGGCCAACTAACCCTTTATACAGGCCAACTAACCCTTTATACAGGCCAACTAACCCTTTATACAGGCCAACTAACCATTTATACAGGCCAACTAACCCTTTATACAGGCCAACTAACCCTTTATACAGGCCAGCCCTGGGAACAGCATGGATACCTTGATACTAGAGCTAGTGTATGTAGTGTAACTGCTGAAACTCACCTAATTCTTGGTTTCTGGGATGGACTTAAAGCCTTTAGTTATTTATAAATTTGGAGGAGAATATCAATATCATTTAAATAACTACCTTTGGCTATGTGCATTTTCAGAAAAAGGAAGTTGGACAAAGAAGGAGAAAGATAATGCTACTTGTTATTTAGAATAATGATAAATGGTAGTTGTGACGTCTTCACTATTATTCTACAATGTAGAAAATAGTACAAATAAAGAAAAACCCTTGAATTAGTAGGTGTCCAAACTTTTGACTGCTACTGTATATCAACCTCAAATGTTGATATTCGGTTGCGTTGACAATCAAACACAATTCAATATCGAGTCTGTCTACAAATTAATAATTTATATATTGGATTCACGGCTCCATCTCAACCAAAACTCCAAGTAAAAGAATAGGACTAAATAAAATCCAACTTTAAATGCACTTTAAATAATTTTTGGTCTGAGATGGAGACGTGAATGCAACATATTCATTATTAACTTGAAGATTACATTTTAAATCTACCAAAGCTTGAAACCCTTGGCCATATATGTATTGTCTATTTTTAGTTGAACCCTGGGTTGAATTGAAACAATAGCTGTTGATGACTTTCCAAATGCTATATAGGCCTAAATATTGATGATATATGATTTGTAAAATATGGTTAAATTGTATTTGCTCTGTTTAACTTACCTTTTGGAATGACTTCGATAGCAACAGTGAATCCTTTTCTTAACAATCATTCTTACGATAGCACATTGGTAATTGTCAGTGACTAATATCATAGCCAAGCAGGGCTGGGTTTGATTAAAACCCTAGATGGGAGACCAAAGGGATAGCTGTAGATAGATCAGTTCTCCAGTAGGAGGTGCTGCCCAGCTTCTAGTTTTTTTCTGGTAGTGTATATAGTTAAAGATCTGACATTGTTTCAAAGGTAAAAATCCAACTTATTTTATACAAGGTTTGTTTATGTTGAACATTGGTCATCATGATGACATAATCCATTCAAATCCAATGTATTTTCCACGTAGATTCTACGTCACAATACGTTGACAAAATACATTGAAACAGCGTTTATTCAACCAGTTTGTGCCCAGTGGCTAACAGTCATCTGAGCCATTACTTATAACTTTTCCTCCTCCATATAATTGTATAACTGGAGATGATATGAAATCCATGTTGAAAATTGATACAGGAAAGGAACTGTTAGATTGTTGTTGATTTGTGGTGTGCATGGAATAGACAAGTAAATGATCAATAACGTCGATGGATGAGGACTGCACATGATTAATAAATTAGGGAAGCTATTTGAGCTGTTTGAAGGCAGTGTTTGAGGTCTGTTTACTTTCAAACAAGTTATTATTGGAATTAATGAATAAAATAGTGGTACAGGATATTTTATTAAAAAAAAACATTGTTCAGTATTTTGTTCATTAGTCTACTGATGATATATGGTCCCAAAAAGTTTTCAAGATAGAGCATTTTCAATTCAAATCCAAAAGTGTTATGGTAATACAAATTGCATCATAATGATTGAAATCACATTTTCATCACGCTTAAGATTTTTACTGAAAGTGCTCTATCATTCAAATGTATCTGCTGAAATGCACAATCCATTGGGACTGTATCAACAGTGGACTAATGAACACAATAAATACTAAAATATCATTTTTTGGTAAAATATACACAGCTGAATTTGTGATGAGTACTGCAATTTGATATTTATATTTCACTATACTGTATCTGTAATTTGCATGTTATTCATATAATAATTTGTACGCATATTTGATGTATATACACACTTATTAAATCAATTTTTGATTTAAATGCAGTGTTATAAGTTAGAATAAACACAGATATGAAAAGGATGCATTTCAACATTTGTTTTATTATAAATAACCCATTTTAATATACCTTAGTTGTTCTTGCCAGCAAACTGAACGACTTCTAAGCCACAAAGCTAAAGTAATGGCGACAAGATGCCTTTTTGTTCATTGAAGCATGGTCACATATCAGACAGAATGACAGAATGTGGGCCTTTGCAATGAGATTAAGAACACAGCGAATGTTGGACGGTATCCAGTACCTGAAATCCATGTAAATATTTTGACTAGAAAATAAAGATACAATCATCAAAATTATTCACACGCTTCTTTAAAAAATACTGCGGATGAAGTACTTTCGGTTCTTTGTATGAATTAGAAAACTCTAGTTTACAGTCTGTTTCCCATCTGGGAGCTTTAAAGCACATTTGTGGTACTTTCAGTACATTTATTATTAGCATTATTGTCATTGTTTCAGTATTATTATCATCAACATTATTACTGCTTTTTGTTCTCTGGTGATGTTGTCAGTGTCCTTTTCACAGTAGGCGAGGGGCGAGGGGCGCTCTGTGTAACTAACCCAACGGAAGGCTGCTAAGAAAGAACACATTCATTGGAGATGGCCAGGTGATGAAAAGATGTGGTCCTGAGGCATACATGTGAATCGCATGATAACAACGGAAATAGGAACAAAACAAACCACATCAGAGTTCCCAACAAGCCGTGAGTAAAGGCATTACAATGTCCTTTGGAAGACGCTGTAGAGAATTGACGAAACAAATCACCAGAGGAACACAACAAATTGCACCAAAGATAATTGAGCGTACCCTTGAACTCTCTCTCTCTCTCTCTGCAGTTTGTTCTCTTTTTCTCTCTCACATAGAAGTACGCACAGTCCATTGCTGTCTGCACTCATGCAGAACTGAGGTATCCTCCATTGAGGAGCCACGGAGAGCAGGAATGTCAGGTGGAAGTTCTGTTGTAGCCTACCCCTAAGTGTTTCTCCAGCCACAGCTCGGCTAACTGCATGGAAGATGCATAAGTACTTGCCTTAGACCCTAGGCACATTTTGTACTGCTTGGGCTCAAGGCTCGTGTCGCACTGAACAGGGTGATAAATGTGGACGATTCCTGGTTCCTGGCTGCGGAACACATTTAAACCGGAGTTAATCACTTTTGTGAACAGGTCTACATCTTCCAACCCCCAGCCTTGGATCGACGTATCAAAACCGCCGGCTTTTTGCAAGTCACTTTTAAATATGCAGGTGATTCCAAAGCCGTAATCCCTCCAGAAGCCACTTTTCTTGGTGAACACAAAGCTGCTATCGTCAGGGGTGTTGCCGGCGTAGACAATTTTAGGATCATACTGACTAAAGACAACGGGATAGTAAGCCTGTCTCCTTTGGATGGTGTTGTGCCTGCACCGCTGCAGGGCGTCCCCGTTAAAGACTAGGTCCACGTCACAGAAGAACAGCAGTGTGTCATTGTCAAGTTGCGAGGAGCCCAGCTCCAGAGCCAGCCCCCGGGAGAAGTCACCCGTCATGGGGATGACAGACAGGTCTGCTTTGGGATACTTGTTGCTGTACTCCTTGATCAAGTCCAAGTGCTTCTCCCTGTCCTGGTTGCTGTCGTTGTCCACCAATATAATGGCCAGCTTGACGTTCTGTTTGGGGATCAGGCAGATCTTCTCAAAGTTCTCCATGAAGCGGAGAAAGATGTCGTACCTGCCTGTCAGCGGGACCAGGATGTTGACCTTTCTCTGGCTGCGTTCGCGCATCTCCCTGGTCGACTCAGAGAACTGGAAAGGCGAGAATATCTTGAGGGAGTTGGAGAGGAAAGAGAACGACTGCGACTCAGTGTTGATGGCCTCCACCAGCTTAACAACATCCAATTCCTCAGACTCACTGAAGAAAGGCCTACTGAAGGACTGCTGCAGGTACGCATGCCTCCTAACAGGTACTGTCACTTTGCGCCCTTTGTGTTTCTTGTACAGAAGTAGTAGGTCCAGAATGTACTCAGCCCCGTGCATGGGGTCCACTCTGCGGTAGCCATACTTGATCTCCTTGAAGTCGATAACACGCCCACGGGCTTTGGAGTTCTCATTGATCATCTCCATTACCTGAAGCACCGTGTCTTCCAGGGCAGCCCGAAGTAGGCTCCCGAGGCCCTGCCGGGGCATCTGGTTCTCCCCCGTTGAGTATAGATGTCGGCCAGTGAGGAAGTCCCACTCGATGACGTCCCCTCTTTCAGCGGGCTGGTAGCGCGTGTAGGAAGGTGGTGCTCCCAGCTGTTGATCCTCCCACTGCACCTCTGTATTGCTGAGCCGGCTCATGGCCAGGCCCTCGCGGTGCAGGAGGATGGTGCGGTAGCGTAGCCGGGAGATGTCGCGGCTTAGCATGTAGCCGTGTAGCCGGTACTGGTAGGCAGGCCTCTTGTTGGGATGGAGTGTGATGGCATTGTGGATCTTGCTGCTGTGGAGCTCCTGGATGAAGCCCTTCTTGTTGTGCTCGTAATTCTCGTAGAAGAGCTGCTGCATCTGTGGAAAGAGCAAAATACACCATGGTCAGCACAGTCGATAATGGAATGTTTAGTGTGATGTCTATGGATACAATAGGAAAACACACTCTCATCCTCTGATCTATTTAAAGGCAGATTCCCTGGAACAAAGCAGGTGATGTTTGGATAATTTAATGGATCTCAATGTGTGTACTACTTTGAATACTCGTTTGAAGCATAGCTTAATGTAAGGATTGTAAAAGCTTAATAACTGGTATACTGATAACCAGCACATTGTCTAGGTCATAATAGCCTTTCAGTAGAGCTTCCCAACTAGGCGAGCTCAGGAGAGGTTCCCAATAAAACTAGCATGACTTAAAGACGGAATGGAGCACAAGTGTTCATTACAAGAAGCAGTCAATTACCCTTTTGATGCGTTGTGATAAAAGGTTCTAGAAAATGCCCAGTTATTTGTGCGTTTTTATGGTAATTGCCGGGAAGATAGGGAGATCATTTTGGTTTAGAGAAACCAATTACTCCGCTAAGATATTTATCCCTTGTCTTAATCATTTTAATTAAACGGAATAACACTGGGATTGTTTGAAAGCATACACAGAGTTAATCGTTAGTAGAAATGTATTGAAGGACCATGACAGATTATAGCCAGATAAAGAGAAGAGAGACGAGCAGTATCATGAACCCGTAATCACTTCCAATCTCCTTAGCCCAATTTATACATTGAGCTATTTGACGTGTCAAATGACTCGGCAGCACAAAAGTTTACTACATAATACGGTCCTACTCAACTTCACAAAAAGTGATAGATAGGAGACCTAAAATAACATGAACATTCGTCATTTCCGAAACCTATACAAGACACTGCTTAATCAAAATCCATATTAAAGAAGAACGGATGTTGACTGGTTCAACACTTGGTTCCCTTTTACCCCAACTTGAGGTAAAATAAACAGACTTGGATGTACATAATGTCCAGAGAATATGACATTGAAATGTCCACACATCCATTCAAAATGTATATGTTACAGGCTATTACACAACATGTTGTGATGGGACAGTATGTTGATCCTCTTAACACTAACCAGCTTATTTCTACCCATATGCTTTATCTTTTACATTCCAGTCAATAACTGCAGTAAGACATGTAGCCCATGTTATACTGCAATGTTCTTTAATCATAGCTGATGTATACAAGGACACCGCTTGCTAATTCAGTGTTTGCCGACAGAGGCTCCGCTGTGAGCCATTATTACCCTTTGCCCTCCCCATCGACCAGACTAATTGAGCTGTTAATTAAACTCCACTGATAATTACATATCTGCTGCACCCTATCACTGGATCCAATATGTACTGCTTGGAGTGGTGCAGCGATGTTTTCAATTCCCTGTGCTGTGTAGCATCTATTGTTAGCCATATTGGAAGAAGCACTGTACTAAATGTTTAGATAGATATTATGAGATAGGGTATGTGTCTTCATTAACATAGATATATATTATGAGGTAGGGTATATGTCTTCATTAACATAGATATATATTATGAGGTAGGGTATGTGTCTTCATTAACATAGATATATATTATGAGGTAGGGTATATGTCTTCATTAACATAGATATATATTATGAGGTAGGGTATGTGTCTTCATTAACATAGATATATATTATAAGGTAGGGTATATGTCTTCATTAACATAGATATATATTATAAGGTAGGGTATATGTCTTCATTAACATAGATATATATTATGAGGTAGGGTATGTGTCTTCATTAACATAGATATATATTATAAGGTAGGGTATATGTCTTCATTAACATAGATATATATTATGAGGTAGGGTATGTGTCTTCATTAACATAGATATATATTATGAGGTAGGGTATGTGTCTTCATTAACATAGATATATATTATAAGGTAGGGTATGTGTCTTCATTAACATAGATATATATTATGAGGTAGGGTATGTGTCTTCATTAACATAGATATATATTATGAGGTAGGGTATATGTCTTCATTAACATAGATATATATTATGAGGTAGGGTATGTGTCTTCATTAACATAGATATATATTATGAGGTAGGGTATATGTCTTCATTAACATAGATATATATTATGAGGTAGGGTATGTGTCTTCATTAACATAGATATATATTATGAGGTAGGGTATGTGTCTTCATTAACAGATATATATTATGAGGTAGGGTATATGTCTTCATTAACATAGATATATATTATGAGGTAGGGTATATGTCTTCATTAACATAGATATATATTATGAGGTAGGGTATATGTCTTCATTAACATAGATATATATTATGAGGTAGGGTATATGTCTTCATTAACATAGATATATATTATGAGGTAGGGTATGTGTCTTCATTAACATAGATATATATTATGAGGTAGGGTATATGTCTTCATTAACATAGATATATATTATGAGGTAGGGTATATGTTTTCATTAACATAGATATATATTATGAGGTAGGGTATGTGTCTTCATTAACATAGATATATATTATGAGGTAGGGTATATGTCTTCATTAACATAGATATATATTATGAGGTAGGGTATGTGTCTTCATTAACATAGATATATATTATGAGGTAGGGTATGTGTCTTCATTAACATAGATATATATTATGAGGTAGGGTATATGTCTTCATTAACATAGATATATATTATGAGGTAGGGTATATGTCTTCATTAACATAGATATATATTATGAGATAGGGTATATGTCTTCATTAACATAGATATATATTATGAGGTAGGGTATATGTCTTCATTAACATAGATATATATTATGAGGTAGGGTAATGTCTTCATTAACATAGATATATATTATGAGGTAGGGTATATGTCTTCATTAACATAGATATATATTATGAGGTAGGGTATGTGTCTTCATTAACATAGATATATATTATGAGGTAGGGTATGTGTCTTCATTAACATAGATATATATTATGAGGTAGGGTATGTGTCTTCATTAACATAGATATATATTATGAGGTAGGGTATGTGTCTTCATTAACATAGATATATATTATGAGGTAGGGTATGTGTCTTCATTAACATAGATATATATTATGAGGTAGGGTATGTGTCTTCATTAACATAGATATATATTATGAGGTAGGGTATATGTCTACATTAACATAGATATATATTATGAGGTAGGGTATATGTCTTCATTAACATAGATATATATTATGAGGTAGGGTATGTGTCTTCATTAACATAGATATATATTATGAGGTAGGGTATATGTCTTCATTAACATAGATATATATTATGAGGTAGGGTATATGTCTTCATTAACATAGATATATATTATGAGGTAGGGTATGTGTCTTCATTAACATAGATATATATTATGAGGTAGGGTATATGTCTTCATTAACATAGATATATATTATGAGGTAGGGTATGTGTCTTCATTAACATAGATATATATTATGAGGTAGGGTATATGTCTTCATTAACATAGATATATATTATGAGGTAGGGTATATGTCTTCATTAACATAGATATATATTATGAGGTAGGGTATATGTCTTCATTAACATAGATATATATTATGAGGTAGGGTATGTGTCTTCATTAACATAGATATATATTATGAGGTAGGGTATGTGTCTTCATTAACATAGATATATATTATGAGGTAGGGTATATGTCTTCATTAACATAGATATATATTATGAGGTAGGGTATATGTCTTCATTAACATAGATATATATTATGAGGTAGGGTATATGTCTTCATTAACATAGATATATATTATGAGATAGGGTATATGTCTTCATTAACATAGATATATATTATGAGGTAGGGTATATGTCTTCATTAACATAGATATATATTATGAGGTAGGGTATATGTCTTCATTAACATAGATATATATTATGAGGTAGGGTATGTGTCTTCATTAACATAGATATATATTATAAGGTAGGGTATGTGTCTTCATTAACATAGATATATATTATAAGGTAGGGTATGTGTCTTCATTAACATAGATATATATTATGAGGTAGGGTATGTGTCTTCATTAACATAGATATATATTATAAGGTAGGGTATGTGTCTTCATTAACATAGATATATATTATGAGGTAGGGTATGTGTCTTCATTAACATAGATATATATTATGAGGTAGGGTATATGTCTTCATTAACATAGATATATATTATGAGGTAGGGTATGTGTCTTCATTAACATAGATATATATTATGAGGTAGGGTATATGTCTTCATTAACATAGATATATATTATGAGGTAGGGTATGTGTCTTCATTAACATAGATATATATTATGAGGTAGGGTATGTGTCTTCATTAACAGATATATATTATGAGGTAGGGTATATGTCTTCATTAACATAGATATATATTATGAGGTAGGGTATATGTCTTCATTAACATAGATATATATTATGAGGTAGGGTATATGTCTTCATTAACATAGATATATATTATGAGGTAGGGTATATGTCTTCATTAACATAGATATATATTATGAGGTAGGGTATGTGTCTTCATTAACATAGATATATATTATGAGGTAGGGTATATGTCTTCATTAACATAGATATATATTATGAGGTAGGGTATATGTTTTCATTAACATAGATATATATTATGAGGTAGGGTATGTGTCTTCATTAACATAGATATATATTATGAGGTAGGGTATATGTCTTCATTAACATAGATATATATTATGAGGTAGGGTATGTGTCTTCATTAACATAGATATATATTATGAGGTAGGGTATGTGTCTTCATTAACATAGATATATATTATGAGGTAGGGTATATGTCTTCATTAACATAGATATATATTATGAGGTAGGGTATATGTCTTCATTAACATAGATATATATTATGAGGTAGGGTATATGTCTTCATTAACATAGATATATATTATGAGATAGGGTATATGTCTTCATTAACATAGATATATATTATGAGGTAGGGTATATGTCTTCATTAACATAGATATATATTATGAGGTAGGGTAATGTCTTCATTAACATAGATATATATTATGAGGTAGGGTATATGTCTTCATTAACATAGATATATATTATGAGGTAGGGTATATGTCTTCATTAACATAGATATATATTATGAGGTAGGGTATGTGTCTTCATTAACATAGATATATATTATGAGGTAGGGTATGTGTCTTCATTAACATAGATATATATTATGAGGTAGGGTATGTGTCTTCATTAACATAGATATATATTATGAGGTAGGGTATGTGTCTTCATTAACATAGATATATATTATGAGGTAGGGTATGTGTCTTCATTAACATAGATATATATTATGAGGTAGGGTATATGTCTACATTAACATAGATATATATTATGAGGTAGGGTATATGTCTTCATTAACATAGATATATATTATGAGGTAGGGTATGTGTCTTCATTAACATAGATATATATTATGAGGTAGGGTATATGTCTTCATTAACATAGATATATATTATGAGGTAGGGTATATGTCTTCATTAACATAGATATATATTATGAGGTAGGGTATATGTCTTCATTAACATAGATATATATTATGAGATAGGGTATATGTCTTCATTAACATAGATATATATTATGAGGTAGGGTATATGTCTTCATTAACATAGATATATATTATGAGGTAGGGTAATGTCTTCATTAACATAGATATATATTATGAGGTAGGGTATATGTCTTCATTAACATAGATATATATTATGAGGTAGGGTATATGTCTTCATTAACATAGATATATATTATGAGGTAGGGTATGTGTCTTCATTAACATAGATATATATTATGAGGTAGGGTATGTGTCTTCATTAACATAGATATATATTATGAGGTAGGGTATGTGTCTTCATTAACATAGATATATATTATGAGGTAGGGTATGTGTCTTCATTAACATAGATATATATTATGAGGTAGGGTATGTGTCTTCATTAACATAGATATATATTATGAGGTAGGGTATATGTCTACATTAACATAGATATATATTATGAGGTAGGGTATATGTCTTCATTAACATAGATATATATTATGAGGTAGGGTATGTGTCTTCATTAACATAGATATATATTATGAGGTAGGGTATATGTCTTCATTAACATAGATATATATTATGAGGTAGGGTATATGTCTTCATTAACATAGATATATATTATGAGGTAGGGTATGTGTCTTCATTAACATAGATATATATTATGAGGTAGGGTATATGTCTTCATTAACATAGATATATATTATGAGGTAGGGTATGTGTCTTCATTAACATAGATATATATTATGAGGTAGGGTTTATGTCTTCATTAACATAGATATATATTATGAGGTAGGGTATATGTCTTCATTAACATAGATATGACTCTACTATAGTGCTTGACTTCCCAAATGTTTTATTTTCTTTTACATTATCACCTTCTGAAAGGAATAGCTAGTAGCCATTTGCAATTTGACCCGGATATTACCGTTTTCCTGGATATTCACTCTGTTAGTCAAAGAGAACTAATAAAGCCTGCCTGTTTTCCTGGATATTCACTCTGTTATTCAAAGAGAACTAATAAGCCAGAGAATAAAACACATCGACCAATGTTGGGTCACCTGAAGTGGAGCACCTCGAGCAGCACTGCTTGATTCTGTTCCCTATCATTACGGCACTGAGCTTCCTTTTCGTAACTGCACTTAAATTGAAAATTAATGGTTTTAAGCTCCCGAATGAAAGAACTGCACAGAGAAGCAATTTGGCAACATGAAGTGAGGGCCCACAAGAAACATTTAGCAAATGGAAAACATGTCATGCATTTAGGCCCTGGCCGCTGGAAACACTCTGGAAGCACTCTACTCCTGATGAATCAGTACTTCTCTACTCCAGACGGAACAAACTAACTCTACTCCAGATGGATCTGTACCACTATACTCCAGATGGAACAGACTAACTCTACTCCAGATGGAGCAGTACCACTCTACTTCAGATGGAATAGACTGACTCTACTCCAGATGGAACAGACTGACTCTACTCCAGATGGAACAGACTGACTCTACTCCAGATGGAACAGACTAACTCTACTCCAGATGAAAAAGACTAACTCTACTCCAGATGGACCAGTACCACTCTACTCCAGATGGACCAGACTAACTCGGCTTCAGATGGAACAGCACCACTCTACTCCGGATGGAGCAGTACCACTCTACTCCGGATGGAGCAGTACCACTCTACTCCGGATGGAGCAGTACCACTCTACTCCAGATGGAGCAGTACCACTCTACTCCAGATGGAGCAGTACCACTCTACTCCAGATGGAGCAGTACCACTCTACTCCAGATGGAGCAGTACCACTCTACTCCAGATGGAGCAGTACCACTCTACTCCAGATGGAGCAGTACCACTCTACTCCAGATGGAGCAGTACCACTCTACTCCAGATGGAGCAGTACCACTCTACTCCAGATGGAGAAGTACCACTCTACTCCAGATGGAGAAGTACCACTCTACTCCAGATGGAGAAGTACCACTCTACTCCGCATGGAGAAGTACCACTCTACTCCGGATGGAGCAGTACCACTCTACTCCGGATGGAGCAGTACCACTCTACTCCGGATGGAGCAGTACCACTCTACTCCGGATGGAGCAGTACCACTCTACTCCGGATGGAGCAGTACCACTCTACTCCGGATGGAGCAGTACCACTCTACTCCGGATGGAACAGACTAACTCTACTCCGGATGAAAAAGACTAACTCTACTCCGGATGGATAAGACTAACTCTACTCCGGATGGATAAGACTAACTATACTCCGGATGGATAAGACTAACTATACTCCGGATGGAGCAGCACCACTCTACTCCGGATGGAGCAGCACCACTCTACTCCGGATGGAGCAGCACCACTCTACTCCGGATGGAGCAGCACCACTCTACTCCGGATGGAGCAGCACCACTCTACTCCGGATGGAGCAGCACCACTCTACTCCGGATGGAGCAGTACCACTCTACTCCGGATGGAGCAGTACCACTCTACTCCGGATGGAGCAGTACCACTCTACTCCGGATGGAGCAGTACCACTCTACTCCGGATGGAGAAGTACCACTCTACTCCGGATGGAGCAGTACCACTCTACTCCGGATGGAGCAGTACCACTCTACTCCGGATGGAGCAGTACCACTCTACTCCGGATGGAGCAGTACCACTCTACTCCGGATGGAGAAGTACCACTCTACTCCAGATGGAGCAGTACCACTCTACTCCAGATGGAGAAGTACCACTCTACTCCAGATGGAGAAGTACCACTCTACTCCAGATGGAGAAGTACCACTCTACTCCAGATGGAGAAGTACCACTCTACTCCAGATGGAGAAGTACCACTCTACTCCAGATGGAGAAGTACCACTCTACTCCAGATGGAGAAGTACCACTCTACTCCAGATGGAGAAGTACCACTCTACTCCAGATGGAGAAGTACCACTCTACTCCAGATGGAGAAGTACCACTCTACTCCAGATGGAGAAGTACCACTCTACTCCAGATGGAGAAGTACCACTCTACTCCGGATGGAGAAGTACCACTCTACTCCGGATGGAGCAGTACCACTCTACTCCGGATGGAGCAGTACCACTCTACTCCGGATGGAGCAGTACCACTCTACTCCGGATGGAGCAGTACCACTCTACTCCGGATGGAGCAGTACCACTCTACTCCAGATGGAACAGACTGACTCTACTCCAGATGAAAAAGACTAACTCTACCCCAGACGGATAAGACTAACTCTACTCCAGATGAAAAAGACTAACTCTACCCCAGACGGATAAGACTAACTCTACTCCAGATGAAAAAGACTAACTCTACTCCAGATGGATAAGACTAACTATACTCCAGATGGATAAGACTAACTATACTCCAGATGGATAAGACTAACTATACTCCAGATGGATAAGACTAACTATACTCCAGATGGATCAGCACCACTCTACTCCGGATGGAGCAGTACCACTCTACTCCGGATGGAGCAGTACCACTCTACTCCAGATGGAGCAGTACCACTCTACTCCAGATGGAGCAGTACCACTCTACTCCAGATGGAGAAGTACCACTCTACTCCAGATGGAATAGTACCACTACTCCAGATGGAAATTGCCCCTGTTTAGCGACACGGAGCATAAGGGATTCGGACTGCTGCAGCCCTAACCATGTAATATTACTGGCCCCAGGGGCGGAAATCCCGGGGGGGACACGACCCCCCCATCCTGGGAAAAATATGATTTGTCCCCCCCAATATATCACTGAAACATAACTATGTAATTTAAATAATATTAATAATACGCAATGAAATCAATTGTGCTGATTATAGACACTTAATAGCACGTTTTTAAGTTTCAAAAGATTGCGACCCCCCCCCCACCCTTTGCCTCACAATGGTTTGATCCACTGCCAGTTCCTTAGTTGGCAAGCTAACAGAGGGGTCGTATCTACTGTCTGAAAGGCACTCAACGAACGTAACTGACGTGAGGTTAATCCAGTCAATCGCGCACACACTAGCTGAATATGCAGAGCTAGCGCGCAAATATTAACTATTAAGCTAGCTAGTACCTATTCCATTTATGTGGCCTCGTCAAAGATGGAATCTTTGCTATCGTCAATTTATTCCAAGATCAGCATGCAGATGATGTAAGTTAGTGCTTCAAAGTCCCTGTGATAAGGTTAGCGATAAACTGAAGTCCAAACTGAACAGAACTACACTCTCTTCTACCATTGTCTTAAATATATTTAATGGTCTCGTTGCAAAAGCTAAATTATCGCAAGGGAACTTTTATTTATTTATTTTATTTAACCCGGGTAGCAAAGATTATAGCAAACACCACTGAAACGGAATTGGTGCTCACTAGCTTTGCAAATTCAGCTATTGTTGGAAGCCAGCCAATATGAAACAAACTATTAAAATTACAAAAGGTTGCAGCATATGTTGTGTAAATTCTGAACTCATACAGCTGTCAACTCTTGTCATTTTAATCTGTTTCACATTTGCTAGCTACCTTTTAGATCGAAGCCCAAATAGAATGATAAAAGATAAGATGATAGAAGCCCATCTCCTACAGTAAATAACCTACACACTGTGTGTGTGTGTAGCCAGCCAGCCAGCCAGGTAGAAAAATGGCGGACATCAGAGTATTTTTCAGTACACCAAAACGCAAAGTAAAAACCCTAGTAGCCTAATATCTCAAAGACTAGTTGATAAAATGTTCATAAGAAAGAAATGAAATTCTAATGGAAATGTTTCACAATGATGTCATTGGGCAGAGCAAGCAACAGATGGCACACAGACAGCAGAGTTGGGGACAGATATGCAGGGACAGACTGGCAGAGACAGGGAGTCTCAGGTAAGTTTGTTGAGTCTTTGTTTGGCAACATTATGAAAGGTTCTCAATTTTTTTGACTTGTAAAATAGGAACATAATTGGAAAATGCCATGGATACCCCCACTCTCAACTTAAACTGGTGACTGAACTAAGATTTGTTAAAGGCAATGGTATTGCTGTTGTGATTAGTTGTGTAGTTTTGGGTACCGGTAGTTAGGAGTACGGCAAACACCTTATTTCTTTGGTTCCTCAATATACATTTACCATATTACAATGTAGGCTATGTGTTACAGCACTACTTTTGGTGTCCCCCTCAGGAATTGCTCTTGAGAAAATTTAATGAAATTGTCCCCTCCAAAGTTGATATCAGATTTTCGCCCCTGACTGGCCCTAACCATGTCACATTACTGGCCCTAACCATGTCATATTACTGCTGCAGCCCTAACCATGTCATATTACTGCTGCAGCCCTAACCATGTCACATTACTGGCCCTAACCATGTCATATTACTGCTGCAGCCCTAACCATGTCATATTACTGCTGCAGCCCTAACCATGTCATATTACTGCTGCAGCCCTCACCATGTCATATTACTGCTGCAGCCCTAACCATGTCATATTACTGCTGCAGCCCTCACCATGTCATATTACTGCTGCAGCCCTAACCATGTCATATTACTGCTGCAGCCCTAACCATGTCACATTACTGCTGCAGCCCTCACCATGTCATATTACTGCTGCAGCCCTAACCATGTCACATTACTGGCCCTAACCATGTCATATTACTGCTGCAGCCCTAACCATGTCATATTACTGCTGCAGCCCTAACCATGTCATATTACTGCTGCAGCCCTAACCATGTCATATTACTGCTGCAGCCCTAACCATGTCACATTACTGGCCCTAACCATGTCATATTACTGCTGCAGCCCTAACCATGTCATATTACTGCTGCAGCCCTAACCATGTCATATTACTGCTGCAGCCCTAACCATGTCACATTACTGGTCCTAACCATGTCATATTACTGCTGCAGCCCTAACCATGTCATATTACTGCTGCAGCCCTAACCATGTCATATTACTGCTGCAGCCCTAACCATGTCATATTACTGCTGCAACCCTAACCACGTCATATTACTGCTGCAGCCCTAACCATGTCACATTACTGCTGCAGCCCTAACCATGTCATATTACTGCTGCAGCCCTAACCATGTCATATTACTGCTGCAGCCCTAACCATGTCATATTACTGCTGCAGCCCTAACCATGTCATATTACTGCTGCAGCCCTAACCATGTCATATTACTGCTGCAGCCCTAACCATGTCATATTACTGCTGCAGCCCTCAACCATGTCATATTACTGCTGCAGCCCTAACCATGTCATATTACTGCTGCAGCCCTAACCATGTCATATTACTGCTGCAGCCCTAACCATGTCACATTACTGGCCCTAACCATGTCATATTACTGCTGCAGCCCTCACCATGTCATATTACTGCTGCAGCCCTAACCATGTCATATTACTGCTGCAGCCCTAACCATGTCATATTACTGCTGCAGCCCTAACCATGTCACATTACTGGCCCTAACCATGTCATATTAGTGCTGCAGCCCTAACCATGTCATATTACTGCTGCAGCCCTAACCATGTCATATTACTGCTGCAGCCCTAACCATGTCACATTACTGGCCCTAACCATGTCATATTACTGCTGCAGCCCTAACCATGTCATATTACTGCTGCAGCCCTAACCATGTCATATTACTGCTGCAACCCTAACCACGTCATATTACTGCTGCAGCCCTAACCATGTCACATTACTGCTGCAGCCCTAACCACGTCATATTACTGCTGCAGCCCTAACCATGTCATATTACTGCTGCAGCCCTAACCATGTCATATTACTGGCCCTAACCATGTCACATTACTGCTGCAGCCCTAACCATGTCATATTACTGCTGCAGCCCTAACCATGTCATATTACTGGCCCTAACCATGTCACATTACTGCTGCAGCCCTAACCATGTCATATTACTGCTGCAGCCCTAACCATGTCACATTACTGTCCCTAACCATGTCACATTACTGTCCCTAACCATGTCATATTACTGCTGCAGCCCTAACCATGTCATATTACTGCTGCAGCCCTAACCATGTCATATTACTGCTGCAGCCCTAACCATGTCATATTACTGCTGCAGCCCTAACCTTGTCACATTACTGGCCCTAACCATGTCATATTACTGGCCCTAACCATGTCACATTACTGCTGCAGCCCTAACCATGTCATATTACTGCTGCAGCCCTAACCATGTCATATTACTGGCCCTAACCATGTCACATTACTGCTGCAGCCCTAACCATGTCATATTACTGCTGCAGCCCTAACCATGTCACATTACTGGCCCTAACCATGTCACATTACTGTCCCTAACCATGTCATATTACTGCTGCAGCCCTAACCATGTCATATTACTGCTGCAGCCCTAACCATGTCATATTACTGCTGCAGCCCTAACCATGTCATATTACTGCTGCAGCCCTAACCTTGTCACATTACTGGCCCTAACCATGTCATATTACTGGCCCTAACCATGTCACATTACTGGCCCTAACCATGTCATATTACTGCTGCAGCCCTAACCATGTCATATTACTGCTGCAGCCCTAACCATGTCATATTACTGCTGCAGCCCTAACCATGTCATATTACTGGCCCTAACCATGTCACATTACTGCTGCAGCCCTAACCATGTCACATTACTGGCCCTAACCATGTCATATTACTGGCCCTAACCATGTCATATTACTGCTGCAGCCCTAACCATGTCACATTACTGCTGCAGCCCTAACCATGTCATATTACTGCTGCAGCCCTAACCATGTCATATTACTGCTGCAGCCCTAACCATGTCATATTACTGCTGCAGCCCTAACCATGTCCCATTACTGGCCCTAACCATGTCACATTACTGCTGCAGCCCTAACCATGTCATATTACTGGCCCTAACCATGTCACATTACTGCTGCAGCCCTAACCATGTCACATTACTGGCCCTAACCATGTCATATTACTGCTGCAGCCCTAACCATGTAATATTACTGCTGCAGCCCTAACCATGTAATATTACTGCTGCAGCCCTAACCATGTCATATTACTGCTGCAGCCCTAACCATGTCATATTACTGCTACAGCCCTAACCATGTCATATTACTGCTGCAGCCCTAACCATGTCACATTACTGGCCCTAACCATGTCATATTACTGCTGCAGCCCTAACCATGTCATATTACTGCTGCAGCCCTAACCATGTCATATTACTGCTGCAGCCCTAACCATGTCACATTACTGCTGCAGCCCTAACCATGTCATATTACTGCTACAGCCCTAACCATGTCATATTACTGCTGCAGCCCTAACCATGTCACATTACTGGCCCTAACCATGTCATATTACTGCTGCAGCCCTAACCATGTCATATTACTGCTGCAGCCCTAACCATGTCATATTACTGCTGCAGCCCTAACCATGTCACATTACTGTCCCTAACCATGTCACATTACTGCTGCAGCCCTAACCATGTCATATTACTGCTGCAGCCCTAACCATGTCACATTACTGGCCCTAACCATGTCATATTACTGCTGCAGCCCTAACCATGTCACATTACTGGCCCTAACCATGTCATATTACTGCTGCAGCCCTAACCATGTCACATTACTGGCCCTAACCATGTCATATTACTGCTGCAGCCCTAACCATGTCATATTACTGCTGCAGCCCTAACCATGTCACATTACTGCTGCAGCCCTAACCATGTCACATTACTGCTGCAGCCCTAACCATGTCACATTACTGCTGCAGCCCTAACCATGTCATATTACTGCTGCAGCCCTAACCATGTCCTATTACTGCTGTATCCCTAACCATGTCACATTACTGCTGCAGCCCTAACCATGTCACATTACTGCTGCAGCCCTAACCATGTCACATTACTGCTGCAGCCCTAACCATGTCATATTACTGCTGCAGCCCTAACCATGTCATATTACTGCTGCAGCCCTAACCATGTCACATTACTGGCCCTAACCATGTCACATTACTGCTGCAGCCCTAACCATGTCATATTACTGCTGCAGCCCTAACCATGTCATATTACTGCTGCAGCCCTAATCATGTCATATTACTGCTGCAGCCCTAACCATGTCATATTACTGCTGCAGCCCTAACCATGTCATATTACTGCTGCAGCCCTAATCATGTCATATTACTGCTGCAGCCCTAACCATGTCACATTACTGCTGCAGCCCTAACCATGTCATATTACTGCTGCAGCCCTAACCATGTCATATTACTGGCCCTAACCATGTCACATTACTGGCCCTAACCATGTCACATTGCTGGCCCTAACCATGTCATATTACTGCTGCAGCCCTAACCATGTCATATTACTGCTGCAGCCCTAACCATGTCATATTACTTCTGCAGCCCTAACCATGTCACATTACTGGTCCTAACCATGTCATATTACTGCTGCAGCCCTAACCATGTCACATTACTGGTCCTAACCATGTCATATTACTGCTGCAGCCCTAACCATGTCATATTACTGCTGCAGCCCTAACCATGTCACATTACTGGTCCTAACCATGTCATATTACTGCTGCAGCCCTAACCATGTCATATTACTGCTGCAGCCCTAACCATGTCATATTACTGCTGCAGCCCTAACCATGTCACATTACTGGCCCTAACCATGTCATATTACTGCTGCAGCCCTCACCATGTCATATTACTGCTGCAGCCCTAACCATGTCATATTACTGCTGCAGCCCTAACCATGTCATATTACTGCTGCAGCCCTAACCATGTCACATTACTGGCCCTAACCATGTCATATTACTGCTGCAGCCCTAACCATGTCATATTACTGCTGCAGCCCTAACCATGTCATATTACTGCTGCAGCCCTAACCATGTCACATTACTGGCCCTAACCATGTCATATTACTGCTGCAGCCCTAACCATGTCATATTACTGCTGCAGCCCTAACCATGTCATATTACTGCTGCAACCCTAACCACGTCATATTACTGCTGCAGCCCTAACCATGTCACATTACTGCTGCAGCCCTAACCACGTCATATTACTGCTGCAGCCCTAACCATGTCATATTACTGCTGCAGCCCTAACCATGTCATATTACTGGCCCTAACCATGTCACATTACTGCTGCAGCCCTAACCATGTCATATTACTGCTGCAGCCCTAACCATGTCATATTACTGGCCCTAACCATGTCACATTACTGCTGCAGCCCTAACCATGTCATATTACTGCTGCAGCCCTAACCATGTCACATTACTGTCCCTAACCATGTCACATTACTGTCCCTAACCATGTCATATTACTGCTGCAGCCCTAACCATGTCATATTACTGCTGCAGCCCTAACCATGTCATATTACTGCTGCAGCCCTAACCATGTCATATTACTGCTGCAGCCCTAACCTTGTCACATTACTGGCCCTAACCATGTCATATTACTG
Source organism: Salmo salar (assembly GCF_965601325.2). Classification (NCBI taxonomy): domain Eukaryota; kingdom Metazoa; phylum Chordata; class Actinopteri; order Salmoniformes; family Salmonidae; genus Salmo; species Salmo salar. Next base: position 176,024,674 of record NC_138291.1, read on the forward strand.
GCCCTAACCATGTCACATTACTGCTGCAGCCCTAACCATGTCATATTACTGCTGCAGCCCTAACCATGTCATATTACTGGCCCTAACCATGTCACATTACTGCTGCAGCCCTAACCATGTCATATTACTGCTGCAGCCCTAACCATGTCACATTACTGGCCCTAACCATGTCACATTACTGTCCCTAACCATGTCATATTACTGCTGCAGCCCTAACCATGTCATATTACTGCTGCAGCCCTAACCATGTCATATTACTGCTGCAGCCCTAACCATGTCATATTACTGCTGCAGCCCTAACCTTGTCACATTACTGGCCCTAACCATGTCATATTACTGGCCCTAACCATGTCACATTACTGGCCCTAACCATGTCATATTACTGCTGCAGCCCTAACCATGTCATATTACTGCTGCAGCCCTAACCATGTCATATTACTGCTGCAGCCCTAACCATGTCATATTACTGGCCCTAACCATGTCACATTACTGCTGCAGCCCTAACCATGTCACATTACTGGCCCTAACCATGTCATATTACTGGCCCTAACCATGTCATATTACTGCTGCAGCCCTAACCATGTCACATTACTGCTGCAGCCCTAACCATGTCATATTACTGCTGCAGCCCTAACCATGTCATATTACTGCTGCAGCCCTAACCATGTCATATTACTGCTGCAGCCCTAACCATGTCCCATTACTGGCCCTAACCATGTCACATTACTGCTGCAGCCCTAACCATGTCATATTACTGGCCCTAACCATGTCACATTACTGCTGCAGCCCTAACCATGTCACATTACTGGCCCTAACCATGTCATATTACTGCTGCAGCCCTAACCATGTAATATTACTGCTGCAGCCCTAACCATGTAATATTACTGCTGCAGCCCTAACCATGTCATATTACTGCTGCAGCCCTAACCATGTCATATTACTGCTACAGCCCTAACCATGTCATATTACTGCTGCAGCCCTAACCATGTCACATTACTGGCCCTAACCATGTCATATTACTGCTGCAGCCCTAACCATGTCATATTACTGCTGCAGCCCTAACCATGTCATATTACTGCTGCAGCCCTAACCATGTCACATTACTGCTGCAGCCCTAACCATGTCATATTACTGCTACAGCCCTAACCATGTCATATTACTGCTGCAGCCCTAACCATGTCACATTACTGGCCCTAACCATGTCATATTACTGCTGCAGCCCTAACCATGTCATATTACTGCTGCAGCCCTAACCATGTCATATTACTGCTGCAGCCCTAACCATGTCACATTACTGTCCCTAACCATGTCACATTACTGCTGCAGCCCTAACCATGTCATATTACTGCTGCAGCCCTAACCATGTCACATTACTGGCCCTAACCATGTCATATTACTGCTGCAGCCCTAACCATGTCACATTACTGGCCCTAACCATGTCATATTACTGCTGCAGCCCTAACCATGTCACATTACTGGCCCTAACCATGTCATATTACTGCTGCAGCCCTAACCATGTCATATTACTGCTGCAGCCCTAACCATGTCACATTACTGCTGCAGCCCTAACCATGTCACATTACTGCTGCAGCCCTAACCATGTCACATTACTGCTGCAGCCCTAACCATGTCATATTACTGCTGCAGCCCTAACCATGTCCTATTACTGCTGTATCCCTAACCATGTCACATTACTGCTGCAGCCCTAACCATGTCACATTACTGCTGCAGCCCTAACCATGTCACATTACTGCTGCAGCCCTAACCATGTCATATTACTGCTGCAGCCCTAACCATGTCATATTACTGCTGCAGCCCTAACCATGTCACATTACTGGCCCTAACCATGTCACATTACTGCTGCAGCCCTAACCATGTCATATTACTGCTGCAGCCCTAACCATGTCATATTACTGCTGCAGCCCTAATCATGTCATATTACTGCTGCAGCCCTAATCATGTCATATTACTGCTGCAGCCCTAACCATGTCATATTACTGCTGCAGCCCTAACCATGTCATATTACTGCTGCAGCCCTAATCATGTCATATTACTGCTGCAGCCCTAACCATGTCACATTACTGCTGCAGCCCTAACCATGTCATATTACTGCTGCAGCCCTAACCATGTCATATTACTGGCCCCCGTCCAACGGCCCCATGTCACATTACTGGCCCTAACCATGTCACATTGCTGGCCCTAACCATGTCATATTACTGCTGCAGCCCTAACCATGTCATATTACTGCTGCAGCCCTAACCATGTCATATTACTTCTGCAGCCCTAACCATGTCACATTACTGGTCCTAACCATGTCATATTACTGCTGCAGCCCTAACCATGTCACATTACTGGTCCTAACCATGTCATATTACTGCTGCAGCCCTAACCATGTCATATTACTGCTGCAGCCCTAACCATGTCACATTACTGGTCCTAACCATGTCATATTACTGCTGCAGCCCTAACCATGTCATATTACTGCTGCAGCCCTAACCATGTCATATTACTTCTGCAGCCCTAACCTTGTCACATTACTGGCCCTAACCATGTAATATGCATACACTACCAGCGACAGACTTAGACCAGAAACCAGTCTGTTCTTTCCCGTGAGGCCCCAATTTCTCTCTTCAAGACCCCCAAATTATTAGACAAATAATGATCTTTCCGTTTCTGGTTCTAACTTTCAAGTGTACACCCCAGCCAAATGCCCCAATGGGTGTACCCAGCTGATCCTACAGAAAGCCACAGTGATATTCCAATTAGGTGGATTGTAGGCGACTGGTTAATACTGCTGACTTTCAATGACTTCCCCAGGTCCTTTCATCTAGCGGTTCCCTGTTGGGTTTCAGCCGCCCACACATAGGTTATGTCCCAAATGGCACCCTATTCCCTATTTAGGGCACTACTATCGACCACGACCCATAGAGCTCTGGTCAAAAGTAGTGCACTATGTAGGGGATAGGGTGTCATTTGGGATGCAATACTATTCTGATGAGGTCGACTTCAATGTTGTATGTATGTTCTTAATTATGCTGTGACCACTTGGCAGGAAAACATGGACATAGCACAATGTTTCCTCAACGACACTCTAACCTATTTTTTCATTACTCCTCTGTTAATACAATGCCAGTAGTAAAGTTCATAAGATCGAATTCCTTTAAATATTCCTAACGGCATGAAAAAGTATCATTTCCTCTTCTGGTTCTATGACACAGGCAGTTATTGGACTCTGGGAACTCTAGGGATGAGATCCCTTATTGGCTGCCTGTCCACCAGCGTTTCCCTTCGTCCTACTCACACCAATGTTCCAGACGTTACAGGGCACATTCCTGGAGCCAGATTCCTCTACTGAGTCAAGCCTCGCTGTACTATCCCCTGCCAAGGGAACAGCGGAATATTCTTAGCCAAACTTAATTCAATATCGACACAGCGCATCGACTACATCCCAGAATGGCTGGCTTTATCTGATCTCTATCAGCTAAATGAAAGGTAGTATTGTGCGAGGAGAAGGGGTTAAACAAAGGTTCAAGTTGTGAGTTAATGAGAGAATATTAAGATCTTAATTGAAAAGACATGGGCCGTCTGTCTTGCCTACTCCCGACTAAAAAGTAATCGTACTACATCCTATTCAGAACATACTTTTTTTTGTAAAAAACCCCGAATATAGTTAGCAACAAATATCAACACACTAGGCTCCTCCATACTGAGTGCATAATCTAATGCATAATTACGTTGATTCCCGCTATTCGTTAATTTTGGAACAGCGCATCCACTTGTCAGATTATCAACTGTTGTAAAACATGTGAATCTGGAAAAACAATTATCTTCCTCAATAGTGTCCAGCAAATTCTACTAGATGAAAAGCTGAAATGAGTATGAAATCCTGGCATTTAAAGCATACAATTTGTGTATTTCATATACTATAAAACGTTTGGTTTTCGCATACCCAAAATGATTAGTATTTAGAACGCAAGTACGGGTATTCGGACATGGCGTTGTGTATTTAATTGAATAAGGGGAACAGGCTTTTAACAAATTATGAAATTAAAACAAATTTATTTCAAGATTACCTTGTCAAAAGTAAAACATTCCATTTAATCTTTAAACTGTAAATCCAAACTTGAGACACATAAGTGAACTGTACATGATGCATAACATAAATCCTACATTGATATGGTCAAACTGCTCATACGTGCATTAGAAACATTATCTCAGGTAATCATTTGGTGCTGACTGAACCTGAACTGTAACTGATGGCATGTAATGGGCCAAGACGTTATGAGGAGCATGAAGTAGCAGTACCCCACTTTCATTTAAATCCAATACAACGTTTTCACTGTGATTCCAGCTCCTTTTTGCCTCTCAGCACTCAGGAAGCATGACAACCAATATGTCTGGCAACCTGCCCCGTAGGAGTCACCTGATGTTGCCAGCTGGTGTCTTCCATTTATACACGTGCCTGATGCATCATGGGAAATGGGGAAATGCTGATCCATTGACCCCCAAAAATATGAGCATGCTCCCTGAGACACTTAGAAGCTTTTCATATTTACATACACATACTAATTCTCTATAACATATGCGTCCCAAATGGCACCCTATTCCCTAGATAGTGCAACCTATACCTTTTATAGTACACTAGTTTTGACCACAGACCTGGTCAAAAGTAGTGCACTATATAGAAAATAGGGTGCACTATCTAGTGAATAGGGTGCCATTTGGGATACGCTGGTTGAGAAGACAATCCCTTACCTCCTACTGTATGAAGTGATTTGGCACGAACGAAAAAACCTGAACGCGGTCCAACTCAGCTGCTGTCTTAATTGAACAGCCCACTTAACTGATCAATAGCTGTCATGGGGTCCTAGTGTTTAGAAAATGCTGATTGTATCTCAAAGCGGCAGCACTCTGGAGTATTCACACAGGAGAGGACAAAGCAGGGCGGACCACGTTAAACACATTAAACAGTGAGCAATGCAGCTACTCTTTCTAATGACAATCAAGAGGCTGTTTCTCACTATCTCTCTTCCATGCTAGCCAACACACCTGGGAAAAAAACACAATTCATTAAAATAATGTATGTGGCTGTCATATCTCTCAGACTAGCATGTTGGAAGTGGTCCCATGTGGCTCAGTTGATAGAGCATGGCGCTTACAACACCAGGGTTGTGGGTTCCATTCCCACGAAGGACCAGTATGAATAAAAAAAAAACGTAGGAAAATGTATGCACTCACTACTGTAAGTTGCTCTGGATAAGAGTGTCTGCTAAATGTAAGAGACCTCAATACTGTGTTGAGGCATATGTTTGTTTACATTTACCACATCTATTCTGAACACTGGGGATGGATACTCTCGAGAGGGGTTTCAATGGTTCAACTAGCTTTGATAGCGAAAAGTATCGGTGCTCATTGATTTGTCTTGGAACAAATGAAAATGTCTGTCTCGTCCTGTTCCCAATCTCTTTACAGAGATCTGCATTACTTACTGCTGTGCGTCAACACGCTGCATCATATTTACAGCTTCTCTGACAGTGAGGGGACAGAAAAGCAGCTGTGGCATGTCATGTACAGCACCTGCTGCTACTCTCTGGTACCTCGCTCTTAAGACGCTCAACGTGCGTCAAGACTAGTATGGTGCTGCCCTCTAGCTATCCTTGACCTTTTACCAGCGTCCCCATAGGAACAGCGTCCCCATAGGAACAGCAACGTTGTGTCCCAGTGTTTCTATGTATGAAAGTCTTTCAACATTGAGATTGACAAGAAGACGACACTTCTACTATACGACTATACAATCTACCCCATCCTCCTTCACCAAGTCTCACTAGCTTGATAACAAAAGTTCTTTGTTGCTTGACAGTGACGTTGCTTTGTGGATATTGGAATTGTCAGATGAAGGAGGGCAACAGGACGTAGAAAGGCAGTTGGGAACGAGCCGGGAGTCATTTGTTGTTCCACGCTTTGTTTCCTGCTCCCCGTCTCTGCAGCATATGGCAGGGCTTTGGAGTGACAAAGCGCAGCAGGCTCAATCGCGCTACATCAATTATGCTTTTTTCCCATTTGTTCTAGCGTCATGTTTTTTTGTTTTTTGTCGAGTTTGCTACAGATTGCGGCGTATTACCAAGTAACATAGGAGGATTGCGCAGAATAATTTGTATCTCATTTGTGGTCCCTTGACAATTAGTATCGCCCACACAAATGGAAAGATGATGAGAGAAGTGAATTGTATTTTGCTGGTTCCGAGACAGTTCAAAGTGATAACTAACGGAAAAGTGAGGCTTTACACATACGGGAAGGAGGATTAATTACTTTTGTCTAAAGGCCTGGGGTCATGTTTCTTGGTTGTTAAATTGGCAGAGTTCCAATCAGAAAAGGTAATCTACAAGTCATCTTGAAACCTACAGGCTCACAAATGACCGTTTTCACCTGTACTACTGCCTCACCAGTACTACTGCCTCACCTGTACTACTGCCTCACCTGTACTACTGCCTCACCTGTACTACCGCCTCACCAGTACTACTGCCTCACCTGTACTACTGCCTCACCTGTACTACTGCCTCACCTGTACTACTGCCTCACCTGTACTACTGCCTCACCTGTACTACCGCCTCACCAGTACTACCGCCTCACCAGTACTACTGCCTCACCAGTACTACCGCCTCACCAGTACCACCGCCTCACCAGTACTACCGCCTCACCTGTAGTACTGCCTCACCTGTACTACCGCCTCACCTGTACTACTGCCGTGTAATGACCAGGCTTACCTAACAATAAATGTCCAAAACATCAGCATCTGCACAACTTCGGGAAAATACCTTTTGTAAACTCTGAATTCATACGATATGCATTGCAGGAGTTATATGGAACGTGGACAAAAACAATGTCACAAGTTCCGTTACGCGCAACATTTCCGCCCGAGGCAAGTTATTGCGGAAGGCGTATGTGCAATATGGTGTAGAGTAGAGCAACGCTGGGGACTGCAGAGAAATTCATCCACACAGCAGAGCAGCCTAAACATGATTGATTTCCCAATTGCTCATTTAGAATATGAGCCGTCTCAAAAACATTTATTTTAAAATATGGGGGCTGGGATGCTGTCAGAGTTGGAGGAAATTAGAGTTTTGAGATGGTAATATTTCATACTTGATGGTCACCCCTAAACTCGATTTTTATGAAGGTACACCTATGCATATCAAAATACATTTTGTCCATGTCCTACATAGAAAATAGTATCCTATTGCAGAGTGATACACTACCGATTGTCACATTTTATCTCCCCACACATGTAAACACCTCACTGCAGCATGTACATATTATACCTTGGAAATTCTTATCTAAACTCAACTACTACTGTACTATGGATTGCATGTACTGTGTGTATAATGGACTATGGATTGCATGTACTGTGTGTATAATGTACTATGGATTGCATGTACTGTGTATATAACGTACTATGGATTGCATGTACTGTGTATATAACGTACTATGGATTGCATGTACTGTGTGTATAATGTACTATGGATTGCATGTACTGTGTGTATAATGTACTATGGATTGCATGTACTGTGTATATAATGTACTATGAGAGAGCTGTTGACACAAAGAATTCCAATGTACTGTATATCCACAGTAAAAAGAGTCCTATATCGACATAACCTGAAAGGCTGCTCAGCAAGGAAGAAGCCACTGCTCCAAAACCGCCATAAAAAAGCCACACTACGGTTTGCAACTGCACATGGGGACAAAGATCGTACTTTTTGGAAAAATGTCCTCTGGTCTGATGAAACAAAAATAGAACTGTTTGGCCATAATGACCATCGTTATGTTTGGAGGAAAAAGGGGGAATGTGAAGCACGGGGTGGCAGTATCACGTTGTTGGGATGCTTTGCTGCTACCAAATACTAATTGAGTGTATGTAAACTTCTGACCCACTGGGAATGTGATGAAAGAAATAAAGCTGAAATAAATCATTCTCTCTACTATTATTCTGACATTTCCCATTCTTAAAATAAAGTGGTGATCCTAACTGACCTAAGACAGGGAATTTTTACTAGGATTAAATGTCAGGAATTGTGAAAAATTGAGATTAAATATATTTGGCTAAGGTGTATGTAAACTTCCAACTTCAACTGTATGTAATTTGAATACCGGCAAATTATAAATAAACTTGAATCTACCTGTATTTCCAAGGAATGACAAAAAAACATCCACAGTACCATATTCCGGATAAACAACAGGAAAGGAATCAACCTTGGTGGTACACCAACGCCTTTATGAAAAACATCAAACGTTTTCTGAAGGATCTCCAATTTCAACAGAGGTACTGGTCAGTGATGTATTACTACGTCAATCACTGCCTAACTGAGCTACAGTGAGTGTTATTGCTTCCTCATTACAGCCAGGCAGAAAGCAAAAGAGAATTAACAGTGCTCTTAGATGCACTTGCCCATGGGTGCCGGTGGGACCTGGGCTTAGTGGGGGGAATGGAATTCATTTCAGACTGGCAGAGCCTTTTGAAGGTTTCGCCTGTGGAGAGAAAGAGTCTTTGCACCTTTAATTTTTTTATCCCCTTCTACATCTGGGGGTTTGAGTGTTAAGAGGGGCAAGTCGAAATTGAGTTCACAAAGTGTTACTCTCGTTCCTTTTTCTTTTAAGTTAGTCGCGCATCAAATGTATTCTTTATAGAGAGGCTTGGCTGCGAGATAACACGGGAAAAATGTAAATGCCACAAACCATCGCTGCGCGCATTGCAAAGCTCTGACTGAGTCTAGTGCTCAGCAGCACAAAGCCCTCGAAGGCCTGACAGCAATGTTTCCCTGCCGCAGATCTTGCAGCTTACAGCGATACATAAGTAAACGCGCCAAAGTGGGCGCATTTCATGTTGTTTACTCTCAGAGCTTGGAAACGTGTGGATTTTGGATAGGCACATCAAATAAGCAATTAAATTGGTTTATGGCAGAGAATGCAGGAGGATGAAACTGCAGTCCTGGAGGCCTCCAAAGGGACTGCATTAGTACTTTTTTATAGAAATGTTTCTCATATATTTTCTAACAGTCCCTTACGGGAGTTAGGAATAAAACCAAACATTGATTAAACTTTTTAAATGAAACTAATGACCCACCCCTAATGGAAAACAGATGGTGGTATAACCCCCCTAATGGAAAACAGTTGGTGGTATAACCCCCCCTAATGGAAAACAGTTGGTGGTATAACCCCCCCCCCCTAATGGAAAACAGTTGGTGGTATAACCCCCCCCCCCCTAATGGAAAACAGTTGGTGGTATAACCCCCCCTAATGGAAAACAGTTGGTGGTATAACCCCCCACCCCTAATGGAAAACAGTTGGTGTATAACCCCCCTAATGGAAAACAGTTGGTGGTATAACCCCCCACCCCTAATGGAAAACAGTTGGTGGTATAACCCCCCACCCCTAATGAAAACAGTTGGTGGTATGACCCCCCTAATGGAAAACAGTTGGTGGTATAACCCCCCCCCCCTAATGGAAAACAGTTGGTGGTATAACCCCCTAATGGAAAACAGTTGGTGGTATAACCCCCCTAATGGAAAACAGTTGGTGGTATAACCCCCCCCCTAATGGAAAACAGTTGGTGGTATGACACCCCTAATGGAAAACAGTTGGTGGTATAACCCCCCCCAATGGAAAACAGTTGGTGGTATGACCCCCCCCCCCCCCCCCCCAATGGAAAACAGTTGGTGGTATAACCCCCCCTAATGGAAAACAGTTGGTGGTATAACCCCCCCCTAATGGAAAACAGTTGGTGGTATAACCCCCCCCCCCCCCCCCCAATGGAAAACAGTTGGTGGTATAACCCCCCCCCCCATGGAAAACAGTTGGTGGTATGACCCCCCCCCCCTATAACAGTTGGTGGTATGACCCCCCCCCCCTAATGGAAAACAGTTGGTGGTATAACCCCCCCCCTAATGGAAAACAGTTGGTGGTATAACCCCCCCCCCCCCCATGGAAAACAGATGGTGGTATAACCCCCCTAATGGAAAACAGTTGGTGGTATGACCCTAATAGAAAACAGTTGGTGGTATAACCCCCCACCCCTAATGGAAAACAGTTGGTGGTATAACCCCCCTAATGGAAAACAGTTGGTGGTATAACCCCCCCTAATGGAAAACAGTTGGTGGTATAACCCCCCCCCCTAATGGAAAACAGTTGGTGGTATGACACCCCTAATGGAAAACAGTTGGTGGTATAACCCCCCCCAATGGAAAACAGTTGGTGGTATGACCCCCCCCCCCCCAATGGAAAACAGTTGGTGGTATAACCCCCCCTAATGGAAAACAGTTGGTGGTATAACCCCCCCTAATGGAAAACAGATGGTGGTATGACACCCCTAATGGAAAACAGTTGGTGGTATAACCCCCCCTAATGGAAAACAGTTGGTGGTATAACCCCCCCCTAATGGAAAACAATTGGTGGTATGACCCTAATAGAAAACAGTTGGTGGTATAACCCCCCACCCCTAATGGAAAACAGTTGGTGGTATAACCCCCCTAATGGAAAACAGTTGGTGGTATAACCCCCCCTAATGGAAAACAGTTGGTGGTATAACCCCCCCCCTAATGGAAAACAGTTGGTGGTATGACACCCCTAATGGAAAACAGTTGGTGGTATAACCCCCCCCAATGGAAAACAGTTGGTGGTATGACCCCCCCCCCCCCAATGGAAAACAGTTGGTGGTATAACCCCCCCTAATGGAAAACAGTTGGTGGTATAACCCCCCCTAATGGAAAACAGTTGGTGGTATAACCCCCCCCTAATGGAAAACAATTGGTGGTATAACCCCCCCCCCCCCCCCAATGGAAAACAGTTGGTGGTATAACCCCCCCCCCCCCCATGGAAAACAGTTGGTGGTATGACCCCCCCCCTATAACAGTTGGTGGTATGACCCCCCCCCCCCTAATGGAAAACAGTTGGTGGTATAACCCCCCCCCTAATGGAAAACAGTTGGTGGTATAACCCCCCCCCCCATGGAAAGCAGTTGGTGGTATGACCCCCCCCCCCCCCCCTAATGGAAAACAGATGGTGGTATAACCCCCCTAATGGAAAACAGTTGGTGGTATAACCCCCCTAATGGAAAACAGTTGGTGGTATAACCCCCCTAATGGAAAACAGTTGGTGGTATGACCCCCCTAATGGAAAACAGTTGGTGGTATAACCCCCCCCAATGGAAAACAGTTGGTGGTATGACCCCCCCCCAATGGAAAACAGTTGGTGGTATAACCCCCCCTAATGGAAAACAGTTGGTGGTATAACCCCCCCCTAATGGAAAACAGTTGGTGGTATAACCCCCCCCCCCCCCAATGGAAAACAGTTGGTGGTATAACCCCCCCCCAATGGAAAACAGTTGGTGGTATAATTCCCCCCCTAATGGCAAACAGTTGGTGGTATAACCCCCCCCCCCCTAATGGCAAACAGTTGGTGGTATGACCCCCCCCCCCTCTAATGGAAAACAGTTGGTGGTATAACCCCCCCTAATGGAAAACAGTTGGTGGTATAACCCCCCTAATGGAAAACAGATGGTGGTATGACCCCCCCCCCCCCCCTAATGGAAAACATTTGGTGGTATAACCCCCCCTGATGGAAAACAGTTGGTGGTATGACCCCCCTAATGGAAAACAGATGGTGGTATAACCCCCCTAATGGAAAACAGATGGTGGTATAACCCCCCCAATGGAAAACAGTTGGTGGTATGACCCCCCCCCTAATGGAAAACAGTTGGAGGTATGACCCCCCTAATGGAAAACAGTTGGTGGTATGACCCCCCCCCTAATGGAAAACAGTTGGAGGTATGACCCCCTAATGGAAAACAGTTGGTGGTATGACCCCCCCCCTAATGGAAAACAGATGGTGGTATGACACCCCTAATGGAAAACAGTTGGTGGTATAACCCCCCTAATGGAAAACAGATGGTGGTATAACCACCCCTAATGGAAAACAGTTGGTGGTATGACCCCCCCCCCCCCTAATGGAAAACAGATGGTGGTATGACACCCCTAATGGAAAACAGTTGGTGGTATAACCCCCCCCTAATGGAAAACAGTTGGTGGTATGACCCCCCCCCCCCCCTAATGGAAAACAGATGGTGGTATGACACCCCTAATGGAAAACAGATGGTGGTATAACCCCCCCTAATGGAAAACAGATGGTGGTATGACCACCCCTAATGGAAAACAGATGGTGGTATAACCCCCCTAATGGAAAACAGATGGTGGTATAACCCCCCCTAATGGAAAACAGTTGGTGGTATAACCCCCCTAATGGAAAACAGTTGGTGGTATGACCCCCCCTAATGGAAAACAGATGGTGGTATAACCCCCCCCCCCTAATGGAAAACAGTTGGTGGTATGACCCTAATAGAAAACAGTTGGTGGTATAACCCCCACCCCTAATGAAAAACAGTTGGTGGTATAACCCCCCTAATGGAAAACAGATGGTGGTATAACCACCCCTAATGAAAAACAGTTGGTGGTATAACCCCCCTAATGGAAAACAGTTGGTGGTATGACCCCTCCCCCCCCCCCCCAATGGAAAACAGTTGGTGGAATAATTCCCCCCCTAATGGAAAACAGTTGGTGGTATAACCCCCCCCCCCCAATGGAAAACAGTTGGTGGTATAACCCCCCCCCCCCCTAATGGAAAACAGTTGGTGGTATAATTCCCCCCCCCCCTAATGGAAAACAGATGGTGGTATAACCCCCCCCCCCCCTAATGGAAAACAGATGGTGGTATAACCCCCCCCCCTTAATGGAAAACAGATGGTGGTATAACCCCCCCCCAATGGAAAACAGTTGGTGGTATAATTCCCCCCCCCCCCCCTAATGGAAAACAGTTGGTGGTATAACCCCCCCAATGGAAAACAGTTGGTGGTATAACCCCCCCCCCCCAATGGAAAACAGATGGTGGTATGACCCCCCTAATGGAAAACAGATGGTGGTATAACCCCCCCCCCCCCCAATGGAAAACAGTTGGTGGTATGATTCCCCCCTTAATGGAAAACAGTTGGTGGTATAACCCCCCCCTAATAGAAAACAGTTGGTGGTATGACCCCCCCCAATGGAAAACAGTTGGTGGTATGACCCCCCCCCAATGGAAAACAGTTGGTGGTATGATCCCCCCCCTAATGGAAAACTGTTGGTGGTATGACCCCCCCCTAATGGAAAACAGATGGTGGTATAACCCCCCTAATGGAAAACAGTTGGTGGTATAACCCCCCCCTAATGGAAAACAGTTGGTGGTATGACCCCCCTAATGGAAAACAGATGGTGGTATAACCCCCCTAATGGAAAACAGTTGGTGGTATAACCCCCCCCCTCCTAATGGAAAACAGTTGGTGGTATAACCCCCCTAATGGAAAACAGTTGGTGGTATAACCCCCCCCCCCCCCCCCAATGGAAAACAGTTGGTGGTATAACCCCCCCCCCCCCCCAATGGAAAACAGTTGGTGGTATGACCCCCCCCCTAATGGAAAACTGTTGGTGGTATGACCCCGCCCCTAATGGAAAACAGATGGTGGTATAACCCCCCTAATGGAAAACAGTTGGTGGTATAACCCCCCCCTAATGGAAAACAGTTGGTGGTATAACCCCCCTAATGGAAAACAGTTGGTGGTATAACCCCCCTAATGGAAAACAGTTGGTGGTATAACCCCCCTAATGGAAAACAGTTGGTGGTATAACCCCCCTAATGGAAAACAGTTGGTGGTATGACCCCCCTAATGGAAAACAGTTGGTGGTATAACCCCCCTAATGGAAAACAGTTGGTGGTATAACCCCCCTAATGGAAAACAGTTGGTGGTATGACCCCCCCCCCCCCCCCCCCCAATGGAAAACAGTTGGTGGTATGATTCCCCCCCAATGGAAAACAGTTGGTGGTATGACCCCCCCCCAATGGAAAAATGTTGGTGGTATGACACCCCCCCCCCCTAATGGAAAACAGTTGGTGGTATGACCCCCCCCCCAATGGAAAACAGTTGGTGGTATGATTCCCCCCCCAATGGAAAACAGTTGGTGGTATGACCCCCCCCCCAATGGAAAACAGTTGGTGGTATGACCCCCCCCCCCCCCCCCTAATGGAAAACTGTTGGTGGTATGACCCCCCCCCCTAATGGAAAACAGTTGGTGGTATGAACCCCCCCTAATGGAAAACAGTTGGTGGTATGACCCCCCCCAATGGAAAACAGTTGGTGGTATGACCCCCCCCTAATGGAAAACAGTTGGTGGTATGACCCCCCCTAATGGAAAACAGTTGGTGGTATGACCCCCCCCCAACGGAAAACAGTTGGTGGTATGATTCCACCCCCCCATAGGGAAAAAATTGGTGGTATGATCCCTCCCCCTAATCGAAAACAGTTGGTGGTATGACCTCACCCCTCCTAATAGAAAACAGTTGGTGGTATGACCCCCACAATGGAAAACAGTTGGTGGTATGACCTCACCCCTCCTAATAGAAAACAGTTGGTGGTATGACCCCCACAATGGAAAACAGTTGGTGGTATTACCTCACCCCTCCTAATGGAAAACAGTTGGTGGTAGATGTGTCATGACCTCCTCCATGCTGTGTACCATGCACCTCTACAGTTGGTGGTAGATGTGTCATGACCTCCTCCATGCTGTGTACCATGCACCTCTACAGTTAGTGGTAGATGTGTCATGTTATTCACATTGAGTCCCCAGAACCACTCACCCCCAGATAAGCTTGCGTTTCATACCATACCCCTCTATAGTTGATTAGTCTATGCTAATTAGCAATAGTGACCAATGCATTTCTGGAATATTTTTATTTTATATATTTTTTATTTAACCTTTATTTAACTAGGCAAGTCAGTTAAGAACAATTTTTTATTTACAATGACGGCCTACCCCGGCCAAACCTGGACAACACTGGGCCAATTGTTCGCCTCTCTATGGGACGGATGTAATGTGATTCAGCCTGGATTCAAACCAGGGACTGTAGTGACGCCTCTTGCACTGAGATGCAGTGCCTTAGACCGCTACGCCACTCGGGAGCCCAGATTACAGTCACTAAAAAGTTTTAGAACCTCAAGTGGTTGAACATCACAATAACTCAATTTCTCATGCCACATTGTGTAGATCTAGCTATAAGCCACATTGTGTAGATCTAGCTATATGCCTCAATCGTAAGTGATCTTTCCAAATTACTCAGGATTTAGGCATACAGCTAGATCTATGAGGCAAATGGCTTGACATACGGATTCATCGTGACATTCAACCAATTTTGAGGTCTAAAAAACATTGGACAATTTTTGACTTGGGAATGAACTAACATTTGGTGTCCTGTCTATGACATCGGCAGACTGATGATAAAGTTGTAAAATGTGCTAGGATAACAATATTATTGGTTTGACTTAACCCACTTTCACTTGTAGCAGGCTGTGTGTATTCAAACTTAGAAATTGTGTCCAAGGCGGCGTGATGCGTACGGCAGCTGGGATAATACATTGGCAAATGCCAGCCAGACCTCAGACCAATGTCATCCAATAACAATTGCTGTGTGGTAATATCTTTAACATTGTTTATTCTAATAAGGGGAATAGGGAAATGCTTGTACTCTCAGCTCAGTTTTTCGTAATTAATACCGGGAAGATTGGAGAGTGTTTAGCGGTTCGCCAGCCAATTAGCGGAATCCGGAAGCCCCCAGGATTAGTTGGGGTCTAAGTGGGGGGGTCGCCTCGTCCAACAGCGAGGGCTGGTGAACTTCATCCACACCTCATTACTCTCACTTATCACTCAGACATGTGGGAGAACTACTGGATGACAACAGGAAAGAACAGCAACCATTTTGCTTGCTTTGAGGAGTTCATTATTGCTGCTTGGTATCATTAGAGAAGTGAAGCTGTTTGGCATCATTAGAGAAGTCTATTTATCTTTATTTAACTAGGCAAGTCAGTTAAGAACAAATTCTTATTTTCAATGACAGGCTAGGAACAGTGGGTTAACTGCCTTGTTCAGGGGCAGAACGACAGATTTTCACCTTGTCGATTCGAACATGCAACCTTTCGGTTATTAGTCCAACGCTCTAACCACTACGCTACGCTGCTGCCCCAAGTGTTACTTGCATTAGGAGAACGCTTTACGCTTTACGTTTACGGGGGTATTGAGATAGTGAGGGGAATTCTGAAAAGCTTCAGAATTGTCTTTTGTCTTGTACAGTGGGGGGAAAAAGTATTTGATCCCCTGCTGATTTTGTACGTTTGCCCACTTACAAAGAAATGATCAGTCTATAATTTTAATGGTAGGTTTATTTGAACAGTGAGAGACAGAATAACAACAAAAAAATCCAGAAAAACGCATGTCAAAAATTTTATAAAATGATTTGGATTTTAATGAGGGAAATAAGTATTTGACCCCTCTGCAAAACATGACTTTGTACTTGGTGGCAAAACCCTTGTTGACAATCACAGCGGTCAGACGTTTCTTGTAGTTGGCCACCAGGTTTGCACACATCTCAGGAGGGATTTTGTCCCACTCCTCTTTGCAGATCTTCTCCAAGTCATTAAGGTTGAGGCTGACGTTTGGAAACTCGAACCTTCAGCTCCCTCTACAGATTTTCTATGGGATTAAGGTCTGGAGACTGGCTAGGCCACTCCAGGACCTTAATGTGCTTCTTCTTGAGCCACTCCTTTGTTGCCTTGGCCGTGTGTTTTGGGTCATTGTCATGCTGGAATACCCATCCACGAGCCATTTTCAATGCCCTGGCTGAGGGAAGGAGGTTCTCACCCAAGATTTGACGGTACATGGCCCCGTCTATTGTCCCTTTGATGCGGTGAAGTTGTCCTGTCCCCTTAGCAGAAAAACACCCCCAAAACATAATGTTTCCACCTCCATGTTTGACGGTGGAGATGGTGTTCTTGGGGTCATAGGCAGCATTCCTCCTCCTCCAAACACGGCGAGTTGAGTTGATGCCAAAGATCTCCATTTTGGTGTGATCTGACCACAACACTTTCACCAGTTGTCCTCTGAATCATTCAGATGTTCATTGGCAAACTTCAGACGGGCATGTATATGTATTCTTGAGCAGGGGGACCTTGCGGGCGCTGCAGGATTTCAGTCCTTCACGGTGTAGTGCGTTACCAATTGTTTTCTTGGTGACTATGGTCCCAGCTGCCTTGAGATCATTGACAAAATCCTCCCGTGTAGTTCTGGGCTGATTCCTCACTGTTCTCATGATCATTGCAACTCCACGAGGTGAGATCTTGCATGGAGCCCCAGGCCGAGGGAGATTGACAGTTCTTTTGTGTTTCTTCCATTTACGCATAATCGCACCAAATGTTGTCACCTTCTCACCAAGCTGCTTGGCGATGGTCTTGTAGCCCATTCCAGCCTTGTGTAGGTCTACAATCTTGTCCCTGATATCCTTGGAGAGCTCTTTGGTCTTGGCCATGGCGGAGAGTTTGGAATCGGATTGATTGATTGCTTCTGTGGACACGTGTCTTTTATACAGGTAACAAGCTGAGATTAGGAGCACTCCCTTTAAGAGTGTGCTCCTAATCTCAGCTCGTTACCTGTATAAAAGACACCTGGGAGCCAGAAATCTTTCTGATTGAGAGGGGGTCAAATACTTATTTCCCTCATTAAAATGCAAATCAATTTATAAAATTTCTGACCTGCGTTTTTCTGGATATTTTTGTTGTTATTCTGTCTCTCACTGTTCAAATAAACCTACCATTAAAATTATAGACTGATCATTTCTTTGTCAGTGGGCAAACGTACAAATTCAGCAGGGGATCAAATACTTTTTCCCCCCTCACTGTATACAATCGATTTAAGACACTAAATAATGCACAACAGTGTTAACAGATGGAGGGAGGGCTTTTAAGTTCAAATCTCAGGGGGGAAAGTTAGGATGTGGGATGAGTTCATTAGAACAGCGATTGCTTTATTTGAAAGCATGTTTAATGTTCTTCTGCATCTGGATGGACGATGGAAGCTCTACAAACAAAGTCTGGAGTGGTGTTCCTCAAACGAAACACACATCATAAAAGCAATAGGACAACTAGGTAGATGTTTCCTACTCTATGCAGGCACACTAGCTAGAAGCATTATACTGTGCTGCCTTGATATCGTCTTTGGACTGGTTGAATTTGTGAGGATTCTACCACCAAATTCTAATTAATGACTGTTTAAAATGGGGGAAATTGCAGGTGAATTTAGAAAAATATGTAAATGAGAGCTCCAGTATGATTAGGTAATTAAGATCTGAGCGAACACACAAGTCCCCCTCTGGTGATTTAGCACGAGGTCAGCATTCATGTTTGACTTAACAAAGCTGCCTTGTTTACTAGAATAATATGCACTAATTATTTCCATTTCATGATATTAGAATAAATTAAAAGCATATTTCCTAGAATTATATGGAATATAGATAGACATACAAACAGAAAGATAGACACCTAGATAGATAATGATAGATAATGATAGATAGACAGATAGATAGATAATGATAGATAGACAGATAGATAGATAGATATATAATGATAGATCGACGGATAGATGACAGAGAGACAGACACCTGGATAGATAGATAATGATAGATAGATAGAACGACAGATAGATAGATCGGCGGATAGATGACAGAGACAGACACCTGGATAGATAATGATTGATAGATAGAACGACAGATAGATAGATCGGCAGATAGATGACAGAGACAGACACCTGGATAGATAACTTGGAAGACAGCAATTTCACAAACCCAAATTACTGCTTCTTCAGAACTGTTGTTGTAAAGGGGGAATATACAGTCACTTCCACAGGAGAATGTTACAATCCGGAGAGCCATGCTCCCTTGACATCCCAACCACAAGCTGTGCCGGTGAAGCCCGGAGCATAATAACATAATGAAACAACACTCCAAGGACCTTCTGGGGTAGTGTTTGGGGTACTGGGGAAGACAGACAGCCATTTTCTACCACAGTAGGCTTTTGGCTGGTGTTGCTTGGTCTAATAAATACTGGAATAAAATATTGGTGCTAGTAAATAGTGTAATTCTTAAGTCCTTATACAGCAAAGTCACCAAACGTAATGTGCTGCGCTGGTTACACACCCACCATAGTTGCTGGAACCATGCTGGAAAGGACAATGTCAAAGTTAAATAACCAGCCAGCACAGTATGGTTGTTTGAGAGTTTGGCACAATAGTGTGAGAAAGGTGACACTGAAACAAAGCTACAACCTGTATATTTCAATAGGAGTCTAATTATAACAGACTGCTGAACAGCTGTTTTATTCTCCCCAAGGAAACTACCTGCCATCACATCAACGGTATATCACTCTGCTATCTCCTATGGAATCCTGCCATCACATCAACGGTATATCACTCTGCTATCTCCTATGGAATCCTGCCATCACATCAACGGTATATCACTCTGCTATCTCCTATGGAATCCTGCCATCACATCAACGGTATATCACTCTGCTATCTCCTATGGAATCCTGCCATCACATCAACGGTATATCACTCTGCTATCTCCTATGGAATCCTGTCATAACATCAAAGGTATATCACTGCTATCCCTTATGGAATCCTGCCATCACATCAACGGTATATCACTCAGCTATCTCCTATGGAATCCTGCCATCACATCAACGGTATATCACTGCTCTCTCTTATGCAACTCCAGAGGATGCAGGAGTGTTTAAAGCAGAAATGTGGCCAGAATCTAACTATTACAGAAGGCAAACAGTCAACCATATGTTTACCTCACCACCACTCCTCATTGGAGGACAATGTTGGTCCTATTCCAATACTTTAGAAATGCTTTCTTCCTTCCTTGTTTATTTGACGTAATTACTGATGGGATGAGGAAGGGCAAGTTGTCCACCCTACGGCTTTCACCTATCCAAACAATTCAGATCCGTAATTAACTCAGAGAATACAGGAAGAAAGAATGCATAAAACATTCCAACAGGGCCTATATTATAAATCTTGATTCTATATTTATACAATCTAATTTGAATAGATTAACATCTTCATGTTCTTCTTTAAAAAAAATAACTTGTTCTCCCAGTGTATGATTGGTAGAGAAACTACCCCTCCCTCCCTCTCTGCACCCAACCTCACCCACACATCCGTGTTCATCTGCAGTGGTAGCACAGTCATTCTCCCATCAGATTCTACACAGATTGGTGGTGTTTTCATCCGGATTATGATGGGCAGAATAAATTGGTAATTTAAAACACATCAACACAATACTACCTCAGTCATGACTGTGCAAAGGGAATGGGCTATTAGGTAGACTAGAAGTACAGTTTACGCCTCATTACCTACTGCCATGTGCTGGCTGCGATCAACTACCTCGTATGGGGCAATAGATACCATCTAATCTTTTAGAAAATAACTGTAATCAAATGTTATTTTTTCACATGTGCCAAATACAATGGGTATACACTCTACCATGAAATGCTTGCTCATGAGCCCTTCCCGACGATGCAGAATAAAATAAAAATCGAATAAAAAGAAAAATATTAACACAAGATGAACAAAATATATGAGAATGGAGCAATACACTGAGCGTAACATAGACCAGGTGAATCCAGGTGAAAGCTATGATCCTTTATTGATACACAACCAGTGTAGATGAAGGAGAGGAGACATGTTCAAGAAGGATTTTTAAGCCTTGAGACCATTGAGACATGGATTGTGTATGTGTGTCATTCAGAGGGTGAATGGTCAAGATAAAATATTTAAGTGCCTTTGAACAGGGTATGGTAGTAGGTGTCAGGCGCACCGGTTTGTGTCAAGAACTGCAACGCTCAACAGTTTCCTGTGTGTATCAAGAATGGTCCACCACCCAAAGGATAGCCAGCCAACTTGACACAACTGTGGGAAGCATTGGAGTCAACATGGGCCAGCATCCCTGAGGAACGCTTTTGACAACTTGTAGGGTCCATGCCTTGATGAATGGGGGGGCAACTCAATATTAGGAAGGTGTTCTTAATGTTTTGTACACTCAGTGTATACAGGGAGTACCAGATCAATAGTATTTTAGGTATTTGAGGTAGATACTGTATATTAGTGTTTTATTTTTCATATATTTAATTTTTGTACAAATGTTTTCTTCCCCTTTGATCATTTGACAAATAAATGACAATTAAATCCATTTTAATCCCACTTCGTAACACAACAACGTGGAAAAAGTCAAATGGTGTGATTCCTTTCTGAAGGCTTATTCCCTCAATGACCTCCACCACCTCGTACTCCTGCACATTGACTCAGTACAGGTACTCCTTGTATATAGCCATGTTATTACCTCGTACTCCTGCACATTGACTCGGTACAGGTACTCCTTGTATATAGCCTTGTTATTACCTCGTACTCCTGCACATTGACTCGGTACAGGTACTCCTTGTATATAGCCTTGTTATTACCTCGTACTCCTGCACATTGACTCGGTACAGGTACTCCTTGTATATAGCCATGTTATTACCTCGTACTCCTGCACATTGACTCGGTACAGATACTCCTTGTATATAGCCTTGTTATTACCTCGTACTCCTGCACATTGACTCGGTACAGGTACTCCTTGTATATAGCCTTGTTATTACCTCGTACTCCTGCACATTGACTCGGTACAGGTACTCCTTGTATATAGCCTTGTTATTACCTCGTACTCCTGCACATTGACTCGGTACAGGTACTCCTTGTATATAGCCATGTTATTACCTCGTACCCCTGCACATTGACTCGGTACAGGTACTCCTTGTACTCCTCATATATGCATAGTCACTTTAACTATACATTCATGTACATACTACCTCAATTGGGCCAAACCAACCAGTGCTCCCACACATTGGCTAACCGGGCTATCTGCATTGTGTCCTGCCGCCCACCACCCACCAACCCCTCTTCTACGCTACTGCTACTCTCTGTTCATCATATATGCATAGTCACTTTAACCATATCTACATGTACATACTACCTCAATCAGCCTGACTAACCGGTGTCTGTATGTATCCTCACTACTTTTATAGCCTGTCTTTTTACTGTTGTTTTATTTCTTTACTTACCTATTGTTCACCTAATACCTTTTTGCACTATTGGTTAGAGCCTGTAAGTAAGCATTTCACTGTAAGGTCTACACCTGTTGTAATCTGCGCATGTGACAAATACGCTTTGATTTGATTTGATTTATATAGCCATGTTATTACCTCGTACCCCTGCACATTGACTCGGTACAGGTATTCCTTGTATATAGTCATGTTATTACCTCGTACCCCTGCACATTGACTTGGTACAGGTACTCCTTGTATATAGCCATGTTATTACCCTCGTACCCCTGCACATTGACTAGGTACAGGTAGTCCTTGTATATAGCGTCGTTATTGTTATTTATATTGTGTTATAATTTCCTATTTTATTTCATGTTTTACTTTTGAACTCTGCATTGTTGGGAAAGGGCTCATAAGTAAGCATTTTTGGTCATGTAAACAGCTATTGTTTTCAGCGCATGTGACAAATACAATTTGATTTAATAGACATTTGGCTAATTTGTGTTAAATGAGAAAGATAAACCCTTAGAAGACCACCTAAGAGTATCTACTTGTCTGTTTCCCACAAAATAAAGGCTTGGAGAGAACCACAGACTAAATGAGATTACCACAATTGAATTATCATCAATATGCCGGGACAGAAACAAGTGAATCAGGGGTACAAAGATGGGGTTGGAGTTTGACCACGATGGACTTTGACCATCGTTTATTCAACAGCAAACTCATTTTCAGAGTGAAGTCTGTGTGTGTGTGTGTGTGTGTGTGTAAGTAAGTGTGTGTGTGTATGTAAATGTCTGTGTGTGTATGTATATGTCTGTGTGTGTGTACAAGTGTGTGTGGTAATGCTTTCTCTGTGCTCTCTGCTCCAGCTAGACAAAAACAGCATCTCTTCTGCATGATAGGTTCTGGGGTAAATTGAATGACCAAATTTAATTTCACAGCTCAAAGCAGAGAACTATGTTTAAATCAACCTATACAGCATAGCTACAGGACAAGCACGGGGGAAGCTAACCTCAGCTTGACTAAGAAGCTACAGCATGAAGAACATCAACAAGGTTACAACTAGAGATAATACTAAACAGCATAACATATGACATTTGGCAGATGCCGTTATTCAAAGTAAATTAAAGTCATGCAGGCGTATGGGTGGCCCCAGTGGGAATAGGACCCATGACCCAGGTTTCAACACCCCTCTCTACCAACTGAGCCACAGAGGATCACAGAAAATGCATAAAGGACATATTGCACTTCATCACCTTATGTGGTACAAAAATTGCATTACACGGTATTCTATTAGACGGTGTTCTATTAGCTGGTATTCTATTAGACGGTGTTCTATTAGGTGGTGTATTAGGTGGTGTTCTATAAGGTGGTGTTCTATTAGCTGGTGTTCTATTAGGTGGTGTTCTATTAGACGGTGTTCTATTAGCTGGTGTTCTATTAGGTGGTGTTCTATTAGGTGGTGTTCTATTAGCTGGTGTTCTATTAGCTGGTGTTCTATTAGCTGGTGTTCTATTAGCTGGTGTTCTATTAGGTGGTGTTCTATAAGGTGGTGTATTAGACGGTGTTCTATTAGGTGGTGTTCTATTAGACGGTGTTCTATTAGGTGGTGTATTAGATGGTGTTCTATTAGGTGGTGTTCTATAAGGTGGTGTATTAGACGGTGTTCTATTAGGTGGTGTTCTATTAGATGGTGTTCTATTAGGTGGTGTATTAGATGGTGTTCTATTAGGTGGTGTTCTATAAGGTGGTGTTCTATTAGGTGGTGTTCTATTAGGTGGTGTTCTATTAGGTGGTGTTCTATTAGATGGTGTTCTATTAGGTGGTGTTCTATAAAGTGGTGTTCTATAAGGTGGTGTTCTATTAGACGGTGTTCTATTAGCTGGTGTTCTATTAGGTGGTGTTCTATTAGGTGGTGTTCTATAAGGTGGTGTTCTATTAGGTGGTGTTCTATTAGGTGGTGTTCTATTAGGTGGTGTTCTATAAGGTGGTGTTCTATTAGATGGTGTTCTATTAGATGGTGTTCTATTAGGTGGTGTTCTATTAGGTGGTGTTCTATTAGGTGGTGTTCTATTAGATGGTGTTCTATTAGATGGTGTTCTATTAGGTGGTGTTCTATTAGGTGGTGTTCTATTAGGTGGTGTTCTATTAGATGGTGTTCTATTAGGTGGTGTTCTATTAGCTGGTGTTCTATTAGCTGGTGTTCTATTAGCTGGTGTTCTATTAGGTGGTGTTCTATTAGCTGGTGTTCTATAAGATGGTGTTCTATAAAGTGGTGTTCTATAAGATGGTGTTCTATAAGGTGGTGTTCTATTAGGTGGTGTTCTATTAGGTGGTGTTCTATTAGATGGTGTTCTATAAGGTGGTGTTCTATTAGGTGGTGTTCTATTAGCTGGTGTTCTATTAGGTGGTGTTCTATAAGGTGGTGTATTAGGTGGTGTTCTATTAGGTGGTGTTCTATTAGCTGGTGTTCTATTAGCTGGTGTTCTATTAGGTGGTGTTCTATAAGGTGGTGTATTAGACGGTGTTCTATTAGGTGGTGTTCTATTAGACGGTGTTCTATTAGGTGGTGTTCTATTAGCTGGTGTTCTATTAGCTGGTGTTCTATTAGGTGGTGTTCTATAAGGTGGTGTATTAGACGGTGTTCTATTAGCTGGTGTTCTATTAGGTGGTGTTCTATAAGGTGGTGTATTAGACGGTGTTCTATTAGGTGGTGTTCTATTAGGTGGTGTTCTATTAGCTGGTGTTCTATTAGCTGGTGTTCTATTAGGTGGTGTTCTATAAGGTGGTGTATTAGACGGTGTTCTATTAGGTGGTGTTCTATTAGACGGTGTTCTATTAGGTGGTGTTCTATTAGACGGTGTTCTATTAGCTGGTGTTCTATTAGCTGGTGTTCTATTAGATGGTGTTCTATTAGATGGTGTTCTATTAGATGGTGTTCTATTAGATTGTGTTCTATTAGGCGGTGTTCTATTAGGCGGTGTTCTATTAGACGGTGTTCTATTAGGCGGTGTTCTATTAGGCGGTGTTCTATTAGACGGTGTTCTATTAGCTGGTGTTCTATTAGGTGGTGTATTAGATGGTGTTCTATTAGGTGGTGTATTAAATGGTGTTCTATTAGATGGTGTTCTATTAGGTGGTGTTCTATTAGACGGTGTTCTATTAGATGGTGTTCTATTAGATGGTGTTCTATTAGCTGGTGTTCTATTAGCTGGTGTTCTATTAGATTGTGTTCTATTAGACGGTGTTCTATTAGACGGTGTTCTATTAGACGGTGTTCTATTAGACGGTGTTCTATTAGCCGGTGTTCTATTAGCCGGTGTTCTATTAGATGGTGTTCTATTAGATGGTGTTCTATTAGATGGTGTTCTATTAGATGGTGTTCTATTAGGTGGTGTTCTATTAGACGGTGTTCTATTAGACGGTGTTCTATTAGCTGGTGTTCTATTAGCTGGTGTTCTATTAGCTGGTGTTCTATTAGATGGTGTTCTATTAGATGGTGTTCTATTAGATGGTGTTCTATTAGGTGGTGCTATTAGATGGTGTTCTATTAGATGGTGTTCTATTAGATGGTGTTCTATTAGATGGTGTTCTATTAGGTGGTGTTCTATTAGGTGGTGTATTAGATGGTGTTCTATTAGCTGGTGTTCTATTAGATGGTGTTCTATTAGATGGTGTTCTATTAGATGGTGTTCTATTAGGTGGTGTTCTATTAGACGGTGTTCTATTAGCTGGTGTTCTATTAGATGGTGTTCTATAAGGTGGTGTTCTATAAGGTGGTGTTCTATTAGATGGTGTTCTATTAGATGGTGTTCTATTAGATGGTGTTCTATTAGATGGTGTTCTATTAGGTGGTGTATTAGATGGTGTTCTATTAGATGGTGTTCTATTAGATGGTGTTCTATTAGATGGTGTTCTATTAGGTGGTGTTCTATTAGGTGGTGTATTAGATGGTGTTCTATTAGCTGGTGTTCTATTAGATGGTGTTCTATTAGATGGTGTTCTATTAGATGGTGTTCTATTAGGTGGTGTTCTATTAGACGGTGTTCTATTAGCTGGTGTTCTATTAGATGGTGTTCTATAAGGTGGTGTTCTATAAGGTGGTGTTCTATTAGATGGTGTTCTATTAGATGGTGTTCTATTAGATGGTGTTCTATTAGGTGGTGTTCTATTAGACGGTGTTCTATTAGCTGGTGTTCTATTAGATGGTGTGCTATAAGGTGGTGTTCTATAAGGTGGTGTTCTATTAGGCGGTGTTCTATTAGGTGGTGTTCTATTAAGTGGTGTTCTATTAGCTGGTGTTCTATTAGATGGTGTTCTATTAGCTGGTGTTCTATTAGGTGGTGTTCTATTAGGTGGTGTATTAGATGGTGTTCTATTAGATGGTGTTCTATTAGGCGGTGTTCTATTAGACGGTGTTCTATTAGGCGGTGTTCTATTAGGCGGTGTTCTATTAGACGGTGTTCTATTAGACGGTGTTCTATTAGCTGGTGTTCTATTAGCTGGTGTTCTATTAGGTGGTGTATTAGATGGTGTTCTATTAGGTGGTGTATTAAATGGTGTTCTATTAGATGGTGTTCTATTAGGTGGTGTTCTATTAGACGGTGTTCTATTAGCTGGTGTTCTATTAGCTGGTGTTCTATTAGGTGGTGTTCTATTAGCTGGTGTTCTATTAGCTGGTGTTCTATTAGGTGGTGTATTAGATGGTGTTCTATTAGATGGTGTTCTATTAGGTGGTGTATTAAATGGTGTTCTATTAGATGGTGTTCTATTAGGTGGTGTTCTATTAGCTGGTGTTCTATTAGCTGGTGTTCTATTAGGTGGTGTATTAGATGGTGTTCTATTAGGTGGTGTATTAAATGGTGTTCTATTAGGTGGTGTTCTATAAGGTGGTGTTCTATTAGATGGTGTTCTATTAGATGGTGTTCTATTAGACGGTGTTCTATTAGCTGGTGTTCTATTAGACGGTGTTCTATTAGATGGTGTTCTATTAGATGGTGTTCTATTAGACTGGTGTTCTATTAGGTGGTGTATTAGATGGTGTTCTATTAGGTGGTGTATTAGATGGTGTTCTATTAGATGGTGTTCTATTAGATGGTGTTCTATTAGGTGGTGTATTAGATGGTGTTCTATTAGATGGTGTTCTATTAGATGGTGTTCTATTAGATGGTGTTCTATTAGGTGGTGTTCTATTAGACGGTGTTCTATTAGACGGTGTTCTATTAGATGGTGTTCTATTAGATGGTGTTCTATTAGATGGTGTTCTATTAGATGGTGTTCTATAAGGTGGTGTTCTATAAGGTGGTGTTCTATAAGGTGGTGTTCTATTAGATGGTGTTCTATTAGATGGTGTTCTATTAGATGGTGTTCTATTAGATGGTGTTCTATTAGATGGTGTTCTATAAGGTGGTGTTCTATAAGGTGGTGTTCTATTAGGTGGTGTTCTATTAGATGGTGTTCTATTAGATGGTGTTCTATAAGAGTGGTGTTCTATTAGATGGTGTTCTATTAGGTGGTGTTCTATTAGATGGTGTTCTATTAGGTGGTGTTCTATTAGGTGGTGCTATTAGATGGTGTCCTATTAGACGGTGTTCTATTAGCTGGTGTTCTATTAGATGGTGTCCTATTAGATGGTGTTCTATTAGATGGTGTTCTATTAGGTGGTGTTCTATTAGACGGTGTTCTATTAGCTGGTGTTCTATTAGATGGTGTTCTATAAGGTGGTGTTCTATAAGGTGGTGTTTCTATTAGATGGTGTTCTATTAGGTGGTGTTCTATTAGGTGGGTGTTCTATTAGACGGTGTTCTATTAGGTGGTGTTCTATTAGCTGGTGTTCTATTAGATGGTGTTCTATTAGACGGTGTTCTATTAGACGGTGTTCTATTAGGCGGTGTTCTATTAGACGGTGTTCTATTAGGTGGTGTTCTATTAGATGGTGTTCTATTAGGTGGTGTTCTATTAGGTGGTGTTCTATTAGACGGTGTTCTATTAGCTGGTGTTCTATTAGATTGTGTTTTATTAGATTGTGTTCTATTAGATGGTGTTCTATTAGATGGTGTTCTATTAGGTGGTGTTCTATTAGATGGTGTTCTATTAGATGGTGTTCTATAAGAGTGGTGTTCTATTAGACGGTGTTCTATTAGCTGGTGTTCTATTAGATGGTGTTCTATAAGGTGGTGTTCTATAAGCTGGTGTTCTATAAGGTGGTGTTCTATTAGATGGTGTTCTATTAGATGGTGTTCTATTAGGCGGTGTTCTATTAGACGGTGTTCTATTAGCTGGTGTTCTATTAGATGGTGTTCTATAAGGTGGTGTTCTATAAGGTGGTGTTCTATTAGGTGGTGTTCTATTAGGTGGTGTTCTATTAGATGGTGTTCTATTAGATGGTGTTCTATAAAGCTGGTGTTCTATTAGATGGTGTTCTATTAGGTGGTGTTCTATTAGATGGTGTTCTATAAGGTGGTGTTCTATTAGCTGGTGTTCTATTAGGTGGTGTTCTATTAGACGGTGTTCTATTAGCTGGTGTTCTATTAGCTGGTGTTCTATTAGGTGGTGTTCTATAAGGTGGTGTATTAGACGGTGTTCTATTAGGTGGTGTTCTATTAGGCGGTGTTCTATTAGGCGGTGTTCTATTAGACGGTGTTCTATTAGCTGGTGTTCTATTAGCTGGTGTTCTATTAGGTGGTGTATTAGATGGTGTTCTATTAGGTGGTGTATTAAATGGTGTTCTATTAGATGGTGTTCTATTAGGTGGTGTTCTATTAGACGGTGTTCTATTAGATGGTGTTCTATTAGATGGTGTTCTATTAGCTGGTGTTCTATTAGCTGGTGTTCTATTAGCTGGTGTTCTATTAGACTGGTGTTCTATTAGCTGGTGTTCTATTAGATGGTGTTCTATTAGATGGTGTTCTATTAGATGGTGTTCTATTAGGTGGTGTTCTATTAGGTGGTGTTCTATTAGAGGGTCGGGTGTTCTATTAGGCGGTGTTCTATTAGACTGGTGTTCTATTAGCTGGTGTTCTATTAGATGGTGTTCTATAAGGTGGTGTTCTATAAGGTGGTGTTCTATTAGGCGGTGTTCTATTAGCTGGTGTATTAGATGGTGTTCTATTAGGCGGTGTTCTATTAGGTGGTGTATTAGATGGTGTTCTATTAGATGGTGTTCTATTAGGTGGTGTATTAGATGGTGGTGTATTAGATGGTGTTCTATTAGATGGTGTTCTATTAGATGGTGTTCTATTAGGTGGTGTATTAGGCGGTGTTCTATTAGGTGGTGTATTAGATGGTGTTCTATTAGATGGTGTTCTATTAGATGGTGTATTAGGTGGTGTTCTATTAGATGGTGTTCTATTAGGTGGTGTATTAGATGGTGTTCTATTAGATGGTGTTCTATTAGGCGGTGTTCTATTAGCTGGTGTTCTATTAGCTGGTGTTCTATTAGCTGGTGTTCTATTAGCTGGTGTTCTATTAGCTGGTGTTCTATTAGGCGGTGTTCTATTAGATTGTGTTCTATTAGGCGGTGTTCTATTAGGCGGTGTTCTATTAGGCGGTGTTCTATTAGGCGGTGTTCTATTAGGCGGTGTTCTATTAGGCGGTGTTCTATTAGGCGGTGTTCTATTAGGCGGTGTTCTATTAGATGGTGTTCTATTAGGCGGTGTTCTATTAGATGGTGTTCTATTAGGTGGTGTATTAGGTGGTGTATTAGATGGTGTTCTATTAGGTGGTGTTCTATTAGGTGGTGTTCTATTAGATGGTGTTCTATTAGATGGTGTTCTATTAGATGGTGTTCTATTAGATGGTGTTCTATTAGATGGTGTTCTATTAGGTGGTGTTCTATTAGGTGGTGTTCTATTAGGTGGTGTTCTATTAGATGGTGTTCTATTAGGTGGTGTTCTATTAGATGGTGTTCTATTAGATGGTGTTCTATTAGACGGTGTTCTATTAGATGGTGTTCTATTAGATGGTGTTCTATTAGATGGTGTTCTATTAGATGGTGTTCTATTAGGTGGTGCTATTAGATGGTGTTCTATTAGACGGTGTTCTATTAGACGGTGTTCTATTAGGCGGTGTTCTATTAGACGGGCTGGGTTCTATTAGATGGTGTTCTATTAGATGGTGTTCTATTAGACGGTGTTCTATTAGCTGGTGTTCTATTAGATTGTGTTCTATTAGGCGGTGTTCTATTAGCTGGTGTATTAGATGGTGTTCTATTAGGCGGTGTTCTATTAGGCGGTGTTCTATTAGGTGGTGTATTAGATGGTGTTCTATTAGGTGGTGTATTAGATGGTGTTCTATTAGGTGGTGTATTAGATGGTGTTCTATTAGGCGGTGTTCTATTAGGCGGTGTTCTATTAGCTGGTGTTCTATTAGCTGGTGTTCTATTAGCTGGTGTTCTATTAGCTGGTGTTCTATTAGATTGTGTTCTATTAGCTGGTGTTCTATTAGGCGGTGTTCTATTAGATTGTGTTCTATTAGGCGGTGTTCTATTAGATTGTGTTCTATTAGGCGGTGTTCTATTAGATGGTGTTCTATTAGATGGTGTTCTATTAGGTGGTGTTCTATTAGGTGGTGTTCTATTAGGTGGTGTTCTATTAGGTGGTGTTCTATTAGATGGTGTTCTATTAGGTGGTGTATTAGATGGTGTTCTATTAGGTGGTGTTCTATTAGGTGGTGTATTAGATGGTGTTCTATTAGATGGTGTTCTATTAGATGGTGTTCTATTAGGTGGTGTTCTATTAGGTGGTGTTCTATTAGGTGGTGTTCTATTAGGTGGTGTTCTATTAGGTGGTGTTCTATTAGATGGTGTTCTATTAGATGGTGTTCTATTAGATGGTGTTCTATTAGGTGGTGTATTAGATGGTGTTCTATTAGATGGTGTTCTATTAGATGGTGTTCTATTAGATGGTGTTCTATTAGATGGTGTTCTATTAGACGGTGTTCTATTAGATGGTGTTCTATTAGATGGTGTTCTATTAGATGGTGTTCTATTAGGTGGTGTTCTATTAGGTGGTGTATTAGATGGTGTTCTATTAGGTGGTGTATTAGATGGTGTTCTATTAGATGGTGTTCTATTAGATGGTGTATTAGCTGGTGTTCTATTAGGTGGTGTTCTATTAGGTGGTGTTCTATTAGGTGGTGTATTAGATGGTGTTCTATTAGATGGTGTTCTATTAGGTGGTGTATTAGATGGTGTTCTATTAGGTGGTGTATTAAATGGTGTTCTATTAGATGGTGTTCTATAAGGTGGTGTTCTATTAGGTGGTGTTCTATTAGATGGTGTTCTATTAGATGGTGTTCTATTAGGTGGTGTATTAAATGGTGTTCTATTAGGTGGTGTATTAAATGGTGTTCTATTAGATGGTGTTCTATAAGGTGGTGTTCTATTAGGTGGTGTTCTATTAGGTGGTGTGCTATTAGGTGGTGTTCTATTAGGTGGTGTTCTATAAGGTGGTGTTCTATTAGGTGGTGTTCTATAAAGTGGTGTTCTATAAGATGGTGTTCTATAAGGTGGTGTTCTATTAGGTGGTGTTCTATAAGGTGGTGTTCTATAAGGTGGTGTTCTATTAGGTGGTGTTCTATAAGGTGGTGTTCTATTAGATGGTGTTCTATTAGATGGTGTTCTATTAGGTGGTGTTCTATAAGGTGGTGTTCTATAAGGTGGTGTTCTATTAGGTGGTGTTCTATTAGGTGGTGTATTAGATGGTGTTCTATTAGGTGGTGTATTAGATGGTGTTCTATTAGGTGGTGTTCTATTAGGTGGTGTATTAGATGGTGTTCTATTAGGTGGTGTATTAGATGGTGTTCTATTAGGTGGTGTTCTATTAGGTGGTGTATTAGATGGTGTTCTATTAGATGGTGTTCTATTAGGTGGTGTTCTATTAGGTGGTGTATTAGATGGTGTATTAGATGGTGTTCTATTAGGTGGTGTTCTATTAGATGGTGGTGTATTAGATGGTGTTCTATTAGATGGTGTTCTATTAGATGGTGTTCTATTAGGTGGTGTTCTATTAGGTGGTGTTCTATTAGATGGTGTTCTATTAGATGGTGTTCTATTAGGTGGTGTATTAGATGGTGTTCTATTAGATGGTGTTCTATTAGGTGGTGTATTAGATGGTGTTTTATTAGGTGGTGTTCTATTAGGTGGTGTATTAGATGGTGTTCTATTAGATGGTGTTCTATTAGGTGGTGTATTAGATGGTGTTCTATTAGATGGTGTTCTATTAGGTGGTGTATTAGATGGTGTTCTATTAGATGGTGTTCTATTAGGTGGTGTATTAGATGGTGTTCTATTAGGTGGTGTATTAGATGGTGTTCTATTAGATGGTGTTCTATTAGGTGGTGTTCTATTAGGTGGTGTATTAGATGGTGTATTAGATGGTGTTCTATTAGGTGGTGTTCTATTAGATGGTGGTGTATTAGATGGTGTTCTATTAGATGGTGTTCTATTAGATGGTGTTCTATTAGGTGGTGTATTAGATGGTGTTCTATTAGATGGTGTTCTATTAGATGGTGTTCTATTAGGTGGTGTTCTATTAGGTGGTGTATTAGATGGTGTTCTATTAGATGGTGTTCTATTAGATGGTGTTCTATTAGGTGGTGTATTAGATGGTGTTCTATTAGATGGTGTTCTATTAGGTGGTGTATTAGATGGTGTTCTATTAGATGGTGTTCTATTAGATGGTGTTCTATTAGGTGGTGTATTAGATGGTGTTCTATTAGATGGTGTTCTATTAGATGGTGTTCTATTAGATGGTGTATTAGGTGGTGTTCTATTAGGTGGTGTTCTATTAGGTGGTGTTCTATTAGGTGGTGTATTAGATGGTGTTCTATTAGGTGGTGTTCTATTAGGTGGTGTTCTATTAGGTGGTGTATTAGATGGTGTATTAGATGGTGTTCTATTAGGTGGTGTATTAGATGGTGTTCTATTAGATGGTGTTCTATTAGGTGGTGTTCTATTAGGTGGTGTATTAGATGGTGTTCTATTAGATGGTGTTCTATTAGGTGGTGTTCTATTAGGTGGTGTATTAGATGGTGTTCTATTAGATGGTGTTCTATTAGGTGGTGTTCTATTAGGTGGTGTATTAGATGGTGTTCTATTAGATGGTGTTCTATTAGGTGGTGTATTAGATGGTGTTCTATTAGATGGTGTTCTATTAGGTGGTGTATTAGATGGTGTTCTATTAGGTGGTGTTCTATTAGATGGTGTTCTATTAGATGGTGTTCTATTAGATGGTGTTGTATTAGATGGTGTTCTATTAGGTGGTGTATTAGCTGGTGTTCTATTAGGTGGTGTTCTATTAGGTGGTGTATTAGATGGTGTTCTATTAGGTGGTGTTCTATTAGGTGGTGTATTAGATGGTGTTCTATTAGGTGGTGTTCTATTAGGTGGTGTATTAGACGGTGTTCTATTAGGTGGTGTTCTATTAGGTGGTGTATTAGACGGTGTTCTATTAGGTGGTGTTCTATTAGATGGTGTTCTATTAGGTGGTGTTCTATTAGGTGGTGTTATATTAGATGGTGTTCTATTAGATGGTGTTCTATTAGGTGGTGTTCTATTAGATGGTGTTCTATTAGGTGGTGTTCTATTAGGTGGTGTTCTATTAGATGGTGTTCTATTAGATGGTGTTCTATTAGGTGGTGTATTAGATGGTGTTCTATTAGGTGGTGTTCTATTAGGTGGTGTATTAGATGGTGTTCTATTAGGTGGTGTTCTATTAGATGGTGTTCTATTAGGTGGTGTTCTATTAGATGGTGTTCTATTAGATGGTGTTCTATTAGATGGTGTTCTATTAGGTGGTGTATTAGCTGGTGTTCTATTAGGTGGTGTTCTATTAGGTGGTGTATTAGATGGTGTTCTATTAGATGGTGTTCTATTAGGTGGTGTATTAGCTGGTGTTCTATTAGCTGGTGTTCTATTAGGTGGTGTTCTATTAGGTGGTGTATTAGATGGTGTTCTATTAGATGGTGTTCTATTAGGTGGTGTATTAGCTGGTGTTCTATTAGGTGGTGTTCTATTAGGTGGTGTTCTATTAGGTGGTGTATTAGATGGTGTTCTATTAGGTGGTGTTCTATTAGGTGGTGTATTAGACGGTGTTCTATTAGGTGGTGTTCTATTAGATGGTGTTCTATTAGGTGGTGTTCTATTAGATGGTGTTCTATTAGGTGGTGTTCTATTAGGTGGTGTTCTATTAGATGGTGTTCTATTAGGTGGTGTATTAGATGGTGTTCTATTAGGTGGTGTTCTATTAGGTGGTGTATTAGATGGTGTTCTATTAGGTGGTGTTCTATTAGGTGGTGTTCTATTAGATGGTGTTCTATTAGGTGGTGTTCTATTAGGTGGTGTTCTATTAGATGGTGTTCTATTAGGTGGTGTATTAGATGGTGTTCTATTAGATGGTGTTCTATTAGGTGGTGTATTAGATGGTGTTCTATTAGGTGGTGTTCTATTAGGTGGTGTTCTATTAGATGGTGTTCTATTAGGTGTTCTATTAGATGGTGTTCTATTAGATGGTGTTCTATTAGGTGGTGTTCTATTAGGTGGTGTATTAGATGGTGTTCTATTAGATGGTGTTCTATTAGGTGGTGTATTAGATGGTGTTCTATTAGATGGTGTTCTATTAGGTGGTGTATTAGCTGGTGTTCTATTAGGTGGTGTTCTATTAGGTGGTGTATTAGATGGTGTTCTATTAGGTGGTGTTCTATTAGGTGGTGTATTAGATGGTGTTCTATTAGATGGTGTTCTATTAGATGGTGTTCTATTAGATGGTGTTCTATTAGGTGGTGTATTAGATGGTGTTCTATTAGGTGGTGTTCTATTAGATGGTGTTCTATTAGATGGTGTTCTATTAGATGGTGTTCTATTAGGTGGTGTTCTATTAGGTGGTGTATTAGATGGTGTTCTATTAGGTGTGTATTAGATGGTGTTCTATTAGATGGTGTTCTATTAGGTGGTGTTCTATTAGGTGGTGTTCTATTAGATGGTGTTCTATTAGGTGGTGTATTAGCTGGTGTTCTATTAGGTGGTGTTCTATTAGGTGGTGTATTAGATGGTGTTCTATTAGATGGTGTTCTATTAGGTGGTGTATTAGATGGTGTTCTATTAGGTGGTGTATTAAATGGTGTTCTATTAGATGGTGTTCTATAAGGTGGTGTTCTATTAGGTGGTGTTCTATTAGGTGGTGTATTAGATGGTGTTCTATTAGGTGGTGTATTAGATGGTGTTCTATTAGGTGGTGTATTAGATGGTGTTCTATTAGATGGTGTTCTATTAGGTGGTGTATTAGATGGTGTTATATTAGATGGTGTTCTATTAGATGGTGTTCTATTAGGTGGTGTTCTATTAGGTGGTGTATTAAATGGTGTTCTATTAGGTGGTGTATTAAATGGTGTTCTATTAGATGCTGTTCTATAAGGTGGTGTTCTATTAGGTGGTGTTCTATTAGGTGGTGTTCTATTAGGTGGTGTTCTATTAGGTGGTGTTCTATAAGGTGGTGTTCTATTAGGTGGTGTTCTATAAAGTGGTGTTCTATAAGATGGTGTTCTATAAGGTGGTGTTCTATTAGGTGGTGTTCTATAAGGTGGTGTTCTATAAGGTGGTGTTCTATTAGGTGGTGTTCTATAAGGTGGTGTTCTATTAGATGGTGTTCTATTAGGTGGTGTTCTATAAGGTGGTGTTCTATTAGGTGGTGTTCTATTAGATGGTGTTCTATTAGGTGGTGTATTAGATGGTGTTCTATTAGGTGGTGTATTAGACGGTGTTCTATTAGATGGTGTTCTATAAGGTGGTGTTCTATAAGGTGGTGTTCTATAAGGTGGTGTTCTATAAGGTGGTGTTCTATTAGGTGGTGTTCTATTAGGTGGTGTTCTATTAGATGGTGTTCTATTAGATGGTGTTCTATTAGGTGGTGTTCTATTAGGTGGTGTTCTATTAGGTGGTGTTCTATAAGGTGGTGTTCTATTAGATGGTGTTCTATTAGATGGTGTTCTATTAGGTGGTGTTCTATTAGGTGGTGTTCTATTAGGTGGTGTTCTATTAGGTGGTGTTCTATTAGATGGTGTTCTATAAGGTGGTGTTCTATTAGGTGGTGTTCTATTAGGTGGTGTTCTATTAGGTGGTGTTCTATTAGGTGGTGTTCTATAAGGTGGTGTATTAGATGGTGTTCTATTAGGTGGTGTTCTATTAGACGGTGTTCTATTAGCTGGTGTTCTATTAGGTGGTGTTCTATTAGGTGGTGTTCTATAAGATGGTGTTCTATTAGGTGGTGTTCTATTAGGTGGTGTTCTATAAGGTGGTGTTCTATTAGGTGGTGTTCTATAAGGTGGTGTTCTATAAGGTGGTGTTCTATTAGGTGGTGTTCTATTAGGTATCTCTATAATATACGTGAATGAACCTCCACTTTTAAATCATGCAGTCAATTTAACCCATACATCATAATAACACCTCTCCCATGCTCAATGATCAGCATGATAATACAGGTAGACACCTCTCCCATGCTCAATGATCAGCATGATAATACAGGTAGACACCTCTCCCATGCTCAATGATCAGCATGATAATACAGGTAGACACCTCTCCCATGCTCAATGATCAGCATGATAATACAGGTAGACACCTCTCCCATGCTCAATGATCAGCATGATAAGACAGGTAGACACCTCTCCCATGCTCAATGATCAGCATGATAATACAGGTAGACACCTCTCCCATGCTCAATGATCAGCATGATAAGACAGGTAGACACCTCTCCCATGCTCAATGATCAGCATGATAATACAGGTAGACACCTCTCCCATGCTCAATGATCAGCATGATAATACAGGTAGACACCTCTCCCATGCTCAATGATCAGCATGATAAGACAGGTAGACACCTCTCCCATGCTCAATGATCAGCATGATAAGACAGGTAGACACCTCTCCCATGCTCAATGATCAGCATGATAAGACAGGTAGACACCTCTCCCATGCTCAATGATCAGCATGATAAAGAGATCAGTCACATTACACGTCTCTCTGATTAGCATAGTACCATGATTTTATTCATAGGCTACATCAAGAGGCATGTGAATTTCCTATGGGCCCTGGTCAAAAGTAGTGCACTAAATAGGGAATAGGGTGCCATTTAATAATAATAATAACAATCATTTTGGTGGGTGCTTTTTTACATGTCCCAACTCCCCCTGAGACACCCTCAGAGGGTAGGGTCATGGCCAGGGTCACCATTGTCCCCCGCTCCGGAGCAATTAGGGTTAAGTGCCTTGCTGAAGGGCACATTGACAGATATTTTACATTGTCAGTTCAGGGATTTGACCTACTGTAGCAACAAATTCAGTTACTGGCCCAACCAGAGCATTTCTGTCTCACCCGAATGTGCATTGATAGAGACCTAATTATTATCTACAGGAGCTAGGTTTCCATCCAAATGGCGACAGATTTTCATGCGAATATACTAAAATCTGCGTAAAGAAAATATGCAAACGTTTCCACCAAACTGACTAGTTGAGGATAGAAATGAGTGCGTGATGAAAGTAGTGCAGAGAAAATGTACCTTTTCGCTTAAGTTTTCACGTACCGAATAAAAATCTAAAGGTCAATGTGTTTCCATCACATTTTCAACTGTACTGATAGTTTTGTCACAAAAAACTGTTGCGTTGAATAGCAAAGGTGCCTCCTCTGGTCTTGGCACTCCAGCCAACAGCTTGCCGATATAGTGCGGTAGGATGTGTTGGGTAGGCTAGTCTACATGAGATTATTATGGATATTTGTATTCGTCAAACGGCAGTCAAGAGTGGATTATCATGTCAGAATAAGAGCCTCGGTATTTACCACAGTGCACTTTCACCACCTTGTGAAGTTCATCATAACTTATTTCATCGGTAGCCTGATAAACTGCATCCAACTGGGCACAGACATCAATTCAACGTCTATTCCATGTTGGTTCAATGTCATTTTGTTGAAATTACTTGGAAACAACGTTGATTCAACCAGTGTTTGCCCAGTGGATGGCTTCCTGAGTTGTAGTGGGAGGACCACACAGCATCGTAGTGGGGGGACCACACAGCATCGTAGTGGGAGGACCACACAGCATCGTAGTGGGAGGACCACACAGCATCGTAGTGGGGGGACCACACAGCATCGTAGTGGGGGGACAACACAGCATCGTAGTGGGAGGACCACACAGCATCGTAGTGGGGGGACCACACAGCATCGTAGTGGGGGGACAACACAGCATCGTAGTGGGAGGACCACACAGCATCGTAGTGGGAGGACCACACAGCATCGTAGTGGGAGGACCACACAGCATCGTAGTGGGAGGACCACACAGCATCGTAGTGGGAGGACCACACAGCATCGTAGTGGGAGGACCACACAGCATCGTAGTGGGGGGACCACACAGCATCGTAGTGGGAGGACCACACAGCATCGTAGTGGGAGGACCACACAGCATCGTAGTGGGGGGATCACACAGCATCGTAGTGGGGGGACAACACAGCATCGTAGTGGGGGGATCACACAGCATCGTAGTGGGAGGACCACACAGCATCGTAGTGGGGGGACCACACAGCATCGTAGTGGGGGGACCACACAGCATCGTAGTGGGGGGACCACACAGCATCGTAGTGGGGGGACCACACAGCATCGTAGTGGGGGGACCACACAGCATCGTAGTGGGGGGACCACACAGCATCGTAGTGGGGGGACCACACAGCATCGTAGTGGGGGGACCACACAGCATCGTAGTGGGGGGACCACACAGCATCGTAGTGGGAGGACCACACAGCATCGTAGTGGGAGGACCACACAGCATCGTAGTGGGGGGACCACACAGCATCGTAGTGGGAGGACCACACAGCATCGTAGTGGGGGGACCACACAGCATCGTAGTGGGGGGACAACACAGCATCGTAGTGGGAGGACCACACAGCATCGTAGTGGGGGGACCACACAGCATCGTAGTGGGAGGACCACACAGCATCGTAGTGGGGGGACAACACAGCATCGTAGTGGGGGGACCACACAGCATCGTAGTGGGGGGACCACACAGCATCGTAGTGGGGGGACCACACAGCATCGTAGTGGGGGGACCACACAGCATCGTAGTGGGGGGACCACACAGCATATCAGGGCGTTATTCCAAGTTGACTTTGATATGATGGTTATTATATCAATATTTGAGCATAAAATCTTGGTTAATTCATTTTACCGACACAAAAATGTCCCAACATGTCCAACCAACAAATGATCTGTTTGTATTTATAACATTGTACGGAAACGTCCTGTTTCCATCACAGCTGTGGTGATTGTTTTGGGACGGTATGACATTACTCACATAAAAACTGGGAATGGAAACGTGGTTAGTGATCATTAATATTATCTTCATAGTGCACGACTTTTGGCCAGAGCCCTATAGGTAGTAGGGCACTTTGAAGGGAATAGGGGCCATTTGGTACGCACCCAGATGTACACACCTTCAGAGAAGGAAGCTAAGAAGCTAGGGTTGAATCCTGAAATTGATTTTATGGAGGGCAGTCCTCATTTTCCTATACCGGTGGTAATTGCCTACTCTGTCCAAAAAGAATTAACCCAGCGACATTGAAATGGTATTTACATGTGTCCTTTATGAGGACATTAGTGTGTTGGTAGGCCTAATCTAGTCAATGCTATGTAATGAGGGGACTCATTTAATACATTAACACTAATTACTATTTTAATTGTTTGACAAGAAGTAAGGCAAATCCAGTCAAAAGTAGTGCACTACTGTATATAGGGAATAGGGTGCCATTTTGGACAGAAGCAGAGACTCATTCACGGGAAAGGCAAATCCACATTCTTCCTTAGCCACAAGTATGCATGTTGGTTCGAATCCCAGAGCGGACTAGGTGACCCTGTCGTTGTGCCCTTGAGCAAGGCACTTAACCCTTTTTGCTCCTGTAAGTCGCTCTGGATGAGAGAATATGCTGCATGACTTAAATGTAAACTGGTTTAACTTTCAGTTTATGTTTGTTTGTTTGTTTCATACAGGAAACATGGTTTTAATCAAAAAATGAACACAATTGTTTATTCTTGTGCAGAGAAAGTGCGGCTTTGCCATATGCTGGACACCACAGGAGGTTGGTGGTACCTTATTTCGGGAAGACGGGCTCGTGGTAATGGCTGGAGCGGAATCAGTGGAATTGTAACAAATATATCAAACACATGGTTTGATGCCATTCCATTTACTCTGTTCCAGTCGTTAATATGAGCCATCCTCCTCTCAGCAGCCTCCACTGCTGGACACTTTCCATTGGCAATTTGGATTGTACAGTGCCCTATGAGATTGTCCTGTAGAATACAAATAACTGCAGGGCAAACATTATGGTGAGAAAAGTACCAAAGAGCATAGACACGGTTGACTGTGTGAGAAATCAATGCCAATATGCTATAAAACCTGACTCTAACTACTTACTGGTCGGGGAGCCCAGGCAAGGCTTATGCAAGTGTGTTGTAACTGGGCTTAGTTGTTTATTCAAGGTCACGTAACCTTCAAAACACCTCTACGTCATAGTCATATTCCGTCTGTCTACTGTCTGACCTCACCGCCTAAGAAAAGAAAGGTAACTTTCAGCTAATATCAATAAATGTTCAAAGCAATATACTTCAAAATGAAATAAATCTGTTGTGGAAAAACACAAAACTATGTTCGCTAATTAAAGCTTTTCTAAATCCTTCAGCCTAGTTTAATGGCCGGCATACCACTAATTAGATATGCCTTATAAATATTCATGATTTTAGTATTGATATGTCTTTTCAAAATGCAATCTGAAATCTTCAGGGGAGGAGACGATTCGCTTTGATGGAAACAAGGACAATAGACTCAGTCCTTCCGCGCTGATAAGTAAATCTCTTGAGCGTGAGGCAGACATGGAACATCATGTTCTGTCATGTCTGATCTTTCAAAGCTCTAT
This sequence comes from Salmo salar, assembly GCF_965601325.2. Taxonomy (NCBI): domain Eukaryota; kingdom Metazoa; phylum Chordata; class Actinopteri; order Salmoniformes; family Salmonidae; genus Salmo; species Salmo salar. The sequence continues at coordinate 176,065,657 of NC_138291.1, forward strand.
CAAGTTGAAATGGGGGGGGTCAGAGTCCATGGTCAAGGGAGGTCAAAGACAGTAGAACAGAGACAGCGAGTCTCGGATATCCACCCTCCCTCTGTCTTATCAAGCAACACACTGCCAACATGGCGGCTCCCACGTCTTTACGGGACAAAGGCTTTAGCATTGAGTGCTTGCTCCCAGCTAAACGATGAAACGTCTTGCAGAGGCTTTGATCTCTCGATAGGGAGAGTCATGAATCCTACCAGTTAAAGTGTTACAGGCTCCCAATGTACACGCGACAGCGGCCCTTTGAAACATACTCCCACTCCCACTTCTTCATTTATTGAATCATCTATCCATTTCGCTTTTGGACATCAGTGTTCTCTCCACTTTTCTGTTGTTTTCCTGCCATGGCGTTGGGGGACATAGCATCAAAGGGGGTGTCATTTCTCAGTCTTAACAGTAATCTGAGGATCTGTCTGTTGCCAGAGAAACAAAGGAGAGATATATCTATTCTACAGAGCTGTACAGTACAATGAACACAGCACTACACTAGAGGTCCACCAAGCCCTTCTTACAACCTCAAACCCCCTCAAACCCTCTGTCCCTTTTCAGTCTTGAATAAATATAGGCAGGGTGTCACACTCCTATAGCTTGACAAAGAGATTTCAGTCAACTTCTGCCATTATGGACAGCAGGCTATTTGAACTTCAACAGTGACCTAACCCTCCCACCAATCTTCCCTGGTAACCTTCAGAAAGGCCCCTTCTCGGACCAACCTCCCCTGGTAACCCTCAGAAAGGTTCCTCCCTCCCACCAATCTCCCCTGGTAACCCTCAGAAAGGTTCCTCCCTCCCACCAATCTCCCCTGGTAACCCTCAGAAAGGTTCCTCCCTCCCACCAACCTCCCCTGGTAACCCTCAGAAAGGCTCCTCCCTCCCACCAACCTCCCCTGGTAACCCTCAGAAAGGCTCCTCCCTCCCACCAACCTCCCCTGGTAACCCTCAGAAAGGTTCCTCCCTCCCACCAACCTCCCCTGGTAACCCTCAGAAAGGCTCCTCCCTCCCACCAACCTCCCCTGGTAACCCTCAGAAAGGCTCCTCCCTCCCACCAACCTCCCCTGGTAACCCTCAGAAAGGCTCCTCCCTCCCACCAACCTCCCCTGGAACCCTCAGAAATGCTTGAATCTGTTTCAGAGCAAAGAAGTCTCAATGTATCTCTATCAGATAAACCTAAATGCACCTTAGAATTACAATTCCGTTATATCATTGTCATCAGGGTGCGAGGCTGGCGTTGCACCAGCAAGACAACGCTCCTCCTGATTTGGGGGGGGGGGGGGTGCTCTGGACAGAATGCTAGGGCGTAAAAAATAAATGGCTTTAATCAGGGGATTTGGCCAGCTGATTTGTATTCCGGTTCACATGTGTGGCGCCCAAGTTTGGGCTGATACACGGTACAGTTGACTCTTGTTATCTGTGTTCGCCATGCGGTGGTTTGGCCCAAAATATACCACTGCCCTGAGCCCATATTCACTTTCCACTGCTCTTAATCAGGCACACCTGTCTGTGGAAGATTGTAAAAGGGAACACAAAAGGGTTTAGTATAATCCACATGGGAATGTGTTGGTGAGATGAATGAGCTACAGTGGCATGTTACTATGACAATGGCTACCATGATTCTGGATAAAGGCTAATGGATGGAGCACAGTTGGGGGCAATTGGGAGATTATAATGACTGGTCAAATAGAATGTGAAATACTATACATATAGTACATGATATATGAATACAAGTTTCAAGTTTCAATTCAGGTGAGTTTGACATAAACAAGGAACTACTCGATGTCAGACAGCAGTGAAATGGTACATCCAGGCATTTACAATACCTTATGGAAAGGAACCTGAATATAATTAACTTGGTCTCCAGGAAAAAAGGAACATTATAAACTGGGTGGTTTGAGCCCTGAATGTTGATTGGCTGACAGCTGTGGTATATCAGACCGTATACCATGGGTATGACAAAACATTTATTTTTACTGCTCTAATTCCGTTGGTAAACAGTTTATAATAGCAATAAAGCACCTCTGGGGTTTGTGGTATATGGCCAATAAACCACGCGTTGCGTCGTGCATAAGAACAGCCCTTAGCCGTGGTATATTGGCCACATACCACACACCCTCAGGCCTTATTGCTTAAGTATCTCACTGCCTGAATATAATTCCTTTGGTCTAGTCCAGCCAGGAATAGAGGTATCAGGTCAGGAGAGGGGAAAATGTCTGTTTTCTAAGAGTTGTAAAATGCCATAGTTAAAAACTGCAGTTCTGATCAAAAAGGTAAACAAATAATACAGCTAAATTAGCTAGCTAATACCAGATGGTTCATTATTTGAGGTAATATGGGTAGCTAGCTGGCAAGCTAGAGCGAATAGGTTAAACATACTTTACTTGTCTTCTGAGTGCCTAGCTAGCAAACAAATGTTACAGAGAATAAGTTAAACCAACTTTTCTTGTCTTTGAGTGCTTGCTCAAGATTTGATAAGCTGAATCTAGCAAACACCCAAAGCCAGTAGATTTGAACCTAGGCAGTTTAAATCAATAAAACTTTCTGATCTGAACTTTCAATCACTATCATCCTAGATTTTTCTATGGATTTTCTATACCACTATGTGGGTTTTCAGACAGCATACAGTATTAAGACGGTGGTGTGTTGATGAATGATTGAATCAGAGGTAAGCTGCTGGGGAACAGAGGTCATATTCATGAATGTGGGCTGGCAATCACAGAGGCAGTTACTGTAAATATGAACCAAGTACAGTTCATACTAATTCTGTCAACAGAGTGGGGGATATAACCGCCAGTTAATGTGTTTCATTTACCTTTTTATTTACCATGTTTCAGCTCAAATTTTAGTAATGGTGGAAATGGATAATTACCACTGATATGTTTCAATTCGTTTTTCCACCTGAATATTAATGGATATGTTGGATATAATGAGCATGTTTTGGAGGAAGCTGGGTCTAAGTGAGTGTACGATCGTTGGGTAGGGTAGCATTGCGCAGCTGTTAATAAACAAATTCAAGCTTCCGGCCTTCGCAGAGGGTCCAGGACCTGTACGTATAGCCAAAATAACAATGATTTATGATAGTGGCATCTGTTCACAGTTCGAAGTGAAGCCAATCCGCACATCCTCTAACATCGTATCAGCACATCTGCAGTTATGTCGTTTGGGCTATCACTCAAGTGGAGAATGATAGCTTACAGTTTGCAATGCTGATGGAACATGCATCTCCTTGGGGACAGTTGCACACATTCATTTTAGTACCATGCAGAAACCTAAAGACATAATCAGAGCCTTCAAGGAGAGTCTAATGAGACAAACGGGAGACTCCGCTGAGTACAGGGAATTCAATTATGAATTTAACAAGCTGATGAACCCGTTAATGGCTGTGCTTAATTTATTACCACTGTCAATTATGAAAAGGGAATCAAAGATAGCGACATACCATTATGAGGGAAGTCAAATTTAAAGTGAGAGAGCTGAAAGTTAAAAAAAAAATCTAAGAATAAAAAGCTATTTCCCATTGCTGTTGCTGGCCAAAAGGCCCAGGTGCTAGGCTTGGGGGATACAATAACTCCATCCACATCCCAGAATCCTTCACTCTAATCCTCTGTGAGAGTGGCCAGGACTGAATATACAGCCAAAGGATGATGCAGTCCACTGCTTGAGCAGTTGCTGCATTCTTCAAGTTTCTTCAGAGTTTCAGAGTCTCCCTTGTCGACAAGAACCAGGTCTCATACTGAACCCAGCTGGTGCACCGACAGCGGGGAAATGCTCCGGCTGCTTCTACGACAAAATAAATCTAGAATGCTGACAGTGTCATTTAAACAGGGAGGTGGCTTTCTGCTTCAGGTTGGGAAGTCGGCTCTGGTAGCCAACAGTGTGTCTCTTCATGATGAAAGCGGGTTCAGTTCATCGGCAAACACTCCTGCAACGTGCTGGAGTGGGAACCAGAGGTTAATGAATGTGTTCACTGTGATTCCAGACTGGCTATGAGCCTGCTACTCCCTAAACAACCTCAGCCCAGCTGAAAGGATAAATAAACTCATTCCCCCCTCCGACATCCCTGCTTAACTTATGTTCACGTGGACAACTGCTGATTAATGATGTGTTAGCTAGCAGGCTTCAATGTCAGGAGAGCCTTTCTGGAGCGAGATCCATTGACAATAGGTGAGTTGATGTAGAGCAGGGATCATCAACTAGATTCAGCCGTAAGACGATATTTTCTGGAGCGGATGTTCGAGGGGCCCGGAACATAATTACAAATCATTTGTAGACTGCAAATTGACCTCAAGAAGCCCAAACAGATACAGTTTGACTAAAACAGAATCATTTCAAAGCTTGTTTACATTTGTATCATTCACGTGTCTCTCTATTATACTTGGGAACAGATTTCTTAAATAAAAATACATTGGAGCTGATTTCCTGGTGTTTTCACAGTCTTTTATGTCCAAAAATGGAAATGCCACTAAATTATTAATATTTATATTTTTTTTAATGAAAACTTGGGGGTCCAAATAAAACCACCGGGGGCAAATTCACCAGTTGGGGAACCCTGATCGAGGGCATGAATATAGTCCCCAATATCCACCCAACAGCATCCACACACACACACACACACACACACACACACACACACACACACACACACACACAGTGTGAAGGAAGGCAGGTAGGGTTGCCTCCAGTTTCCCCTTAACATCCAGCGTCCCAAATGACACCCTATTCCCTACATAGTACACTACTTTTGATCAGAGCCCTATGGAACCTGTTCAATAGAGCAAAGTAACTTGTCAGCTACCCGTGGCTTAATTGTGCCTCGTTTCATAGAACGAACTGAATAAATTAAAAGGACATTCAAAGCATCTATAGATTTTTACAACTAAATATTTTTCAGCTGCAGGCGTCCCACAGCTGCCGGCGTCCCACAGCTGCCGGCGTCCCAGAGCTGCAGGCGTCCCAGAGCTGCAGGCGTCCCAGAGCTGCAGGCGTCCCAGAGCTGCAGGCGTCCCACAGCTGCCGGCGTCCCACAGCTGCCGGCGTCCCACAGCTGCAGGCGTCCCACAGCTGCAGGCGTCCCACAGCTGCCGGCGTCCCACAGCTGCCGGCGTCCCACAGCTGCCGGCGTCCCACAGCTGCCGGCGTCCCACAGCTGCAGGCGTCCCACAGCTGCCGGCGTCCCAGAGCTGCAGGCGTCCCAGAGCTGCAGGCATCCCCGAGCTACACACACACGCACTCTAGGTGAAAAATGGACATGGGTCATTGGACATGGGTCATTCCTACATGGTTTGAAGGAACAAAAACAATATCCAGTGTGTCCAGTCACTGTAAGTGAGCACTAAAGGCTGATACTCTTCTCTGGACATTCAGAACATACTGTCCCTGATGTGATTTAGAGACATAACCTGCCACAGAGACACACGGTCCCTAAACTGATCTATATTTAAGCAATAAGGCACGAGGGGGTGTGGTATATGGCCAATATACCACAGCTAAGGGCTGTTTTTAAGCAAGACGTAACGCGGAGTGCATGGACACAGCCCTTAGCAGTGGTATATTGGTCATATACCACAAACCCCTGAGGTGCCTTATTGCTATTATAAACTGTTTACCAACGTAATTAGAGCAGTAAAAATACATGTTTTGTCATACCAGTGGTATACAGTCTGATATACCACGCCTTTCAGCCAATCAGCATTCAGGGCTAGAACCACCCAGTTTAAACTATGGTCTATAGTCCTTGGCAGCACTGCTGCTCTCTCATTGACACACAACATCACTCAATGTCTAGGTTTACCTCCACTGTATTCACATCCTACCATACCTTTGTCTGTACATTAGACCTTGAAGCTATTTTATCGCCCCCAGAAACCTGCTCCTTTTACTCTCTGTTCCGGACGTCCTAGACAACCAATTCTCATAGCTTTTAGCCGTACCCTTATCCTATTCCTCCTCTGTTCCTCTGGCGATGTAGAGGTGAATCCAGGCCCTGCAGTGCCTAGCTCCACTCCTATTCCCCAGGCGCGCTCTTTTGATGAATTCTGTAACCGTAATAGCGTTGGTTTCATGCATGTAAACATTAGAAGCCTCCTCCCTAAGTTAGTTTTATTCACTGCTTTAGCACACTCTGCCAACCCGGATGTCCTAGTCATGTCTGAATCCTGGCTTAGGAAGACCACCAAAAACTCTGAAATCTCCATCCCTAACTACAACATTTTCAGACAAGATAGAACGGCCAAAGGGGGCAGTGTTGCAATCTACTGCAGAGATAGCCTGCAGAGTTCTGTCCTACTATCCAGGTCTGTACCCAAACAATTTGAACTTCTACTTTTAAAAATCCACCTCTCTAAAAACAAGTCTCTCACTGTTGCCGCCTGCTATAGACCACCCTCTGCCCCCAGCTGTGCTCTGGACACCATATGTGAACTGATTGCCCCCCATCTATCTTCAGAGCTCGTGCTGCTAGGTGACCTAAACTGGGACATGCTTAACACCCCAGCCATCCTACAATCTAAGCTTGATGCCCTCAATCTCACACAAATGATCAATGAACCTACCAGGTATCACCCCAAAGCTGTAAACACAGGGACCCTCATAGATATGATCCTAACCAACTTGCCCTCTAAATACACCTCTGCTGTTTTCAACCAAGATCTCAGCGATCACTGCCTCATTGCCTGCATCCATAATGGGTCAGCGGTCAAACAACCTCCACTCATCACTGTCAAAAGCTCCCTGAAACACTTCAGCGAGCAGGCCTTTCTAATCGACCTGGCCCAGGAATCCTGGAAGGATATTGACCTCATCCCGTCAGTAGTGGATGCCTGGTTATTTAAAAAAAAAAATTAAATGCCTTCCTCTCCATCTTAAATAAGCATGCCCAATTCAAGAAATGTAGAACCAGGAACAGATATAGCCCTTGGTTCTCTCCAGATCTGACTGCCCTTAACCAACACAAAAACATCCTGTGGCGTTCTGCATTAGCATCGAACAGCCCCCGTGATATGCAACTTTTCAGGGAAGTTAGAAACCAATATACACAGGCAGTTAGAAAAGCCAAGGCTAGCTTTTTCAAGCTGAAATTTGCTTCCTGCAACACAAACTCCAAAAAGTTCTAGGACACTGTAAAGTCCATGGAGAATAAGAGCACCTCCTCCCAGCTGCCCACTGCACTGAGGATAGGAAACTCTGTCACCACCGATAAATCCACTATAATTGAGAATTTCAATAAGCATTTTTCTACGGCTGGCCATGCTTTCCACCTGGCTACCCCTACTCCGGTCAACAGCACTGCACCCCCCACAGCATCTCGCCCAAGCCTTCCCCATTTCTCCTTCACCCAAATCCAGTCAGCTGATGTTCTGAAAGAGCTGCAAAATCTGGACCCCTACAAATCAGCCGGGCTAGACAATCTGGACCCTCTCTTTCTAAAATAATCTGCCGAAATTGTTGCAACCCCTATTACTAGCCTGTTCAACCTCTCTTTTGTGTCGTCTGAGATTCCCAAAGATTGGAAAGCAGCTGCAGTCATCCCCCTCTTCAAAGGGGGGGGACACACTTGACCCAAACTGCTACAGACCTATATCTATCCTACCCTGCCTTTCTAAGGTCTTCAAAAGCCAAGTCAACAAACAGATTACCGACCATTTTGAATCCCACCGCACCTTCTCCGCTATGCAATCTGGTTTCAGAGCTGGTCATGGGAGCACCTCAGCCACGCTCAAGGTCCTAAACGATATCTTAACCTCCATTGATAAGAAACAATACTGTGCAGCCGTATTCATTGACCTGGCCAAGGCTTTCGACTCTGTTAATCACCACATCCTCATCGGCAGACTCAATAGCCTTGGTTTCTCAAATGATTGCCTCGCCTGGTTCACCAACTACTTCTCTGATAGAGTTCAATGTGTCAAATCAGATGGCCTGTTGTCCGGGCCTCTGGTAGTCTCTATGGGGGTGCCACAGGGTTCAATTATTGGGCCAACTCTTTTCTCTGTATACATCAATGCTGTCGCTCTTGCTGCTGGTGAGTCTCTGATCCACCTCTACGCAGACGACACCATTCTGTATACTTCTGGCCCTTCTTTGGACACTGTGTTAACAACCCTCCAGATGAGCTTCAATGCCACACAACTCTCCTTCTGTGGCCTCCAACTGCTCTTAAATACAAGTAAAACTAATGCATGCTCTTCAACCGATCGCTGCCTGCACCTGCCTGCCCGTCCAGCATCACTACTCTGGACGGTTCTGACTTAGAATATGTGGACAACTACAAATACCTAGGTGTCTGGTTAGACTGTAAACTCTCCTTCCAGACTCACATCAAACATCTCCAATCCAAAGTTAAATCTAGAATTGGCTTCCTATTTCGCAAAAAAGCATCCTTCACTCATGCTGCCAAACATACCCTTGTAAAACTGACCATCCTACCGATCCTCGACTTCAGCGATGTCATTTACAAAATAGCCTCCAATACCCTACTCAATAAATTGGATGCAGTCTATCACAGTGCCATCCGTTTTGTAAACCAAAGCCCCATATACTACCCACCACTGCGACCTATACGCTCTCGTTGGCTGGCCCTCGCTTCATACTCGTCGCCAAACCCACTGGCTCCTGGTCATCTACAAGACCCTGCTAGGTAAAGTCCCCCCCTTATCTCAGCTCGCTGGTCACCATAGCAGCACCCACCTGAAGCACGCGCTCCAGCAGGTATATCTCTCTGGTCACCCCCAAAGCCAATTCCTCCTTCGGCCGCCTCTCCTTCCAGTTCTCTGCTGCCAATGACTGGAACGAACTACAAAAATCTCTAAAACTGGAAACACTTCTCCCTCACTAGCTTTAAGCACCAGCTGTCAGAGCAGCTCACAGATTACTGCACCTGTACATAGACCATCTATAAATAGCCCAAACAACTACCTCTTCCCCTACTGTATTTATTTATTTATTTAGCTCCTTTGCACCCCATTATTTCTACTTTGCACTTTCTTCCACTGCAAATCTACCATTCCAGTGTTTTACTTGCTATATTGTATTTACTTCGCCACCATCGCCTTTTTTGCCTTTACCTCCCTTATCTCACCTCATTTGCTCACTTTGTATATAGACTTATTTTTCTACTGTATTATTGACTGTATGTTTGTTTTACTCCATGTGTAACTCTGTGTTGTTGTATGTGTCAAACTGCTTGCTTTATCTTGGCCAGGTCGCAATTGTAAATGAGAACTTGTTCTCAACTTGCCTACCTGGTTAAATAAAGGTGAAAAAAGGCACACTATTCCCTACATAGTGCACTACTTTTAACCAGAGTACTATGTACGGAATAGGATGCCATTTAGGATGCAGGCATAGATTCCTTCCTTATCGTTCAGTGCCTGGGATGCATGGTCGATCGATGGCCATTCATCTTAGGGGCAATGCTGACATTTCAGTGTGCGTCTCCCTCTTTCGCTCTCACTGGGAACAAAAGGTCAAACACAAGGGTTCCACGTTATCTTCCAGAGAAGGTAAACGGGGCACTATACTACGGGGTTTGAATCTGATCACTCAGCAACATAAATGGAGATACTGTATATACTACGGGGTTTGGATCTTCCCTGTCTTTGTTCTGTTGTTTGTTCTGTAGGATCTGATCACTCAGGAACATATATTTTTATTATATTTTTTTATTTAACCTTTATTTAACCAGGTAGGCTAGTTGAGAACAAGTTCTCATTTACAATTGCGACCTGGCCAAGATAAAGCAAAGCAGTTCGACACATACAACAACACAGAGTTACACATGGAATAAACAAACATACAGTCAATAATACAGTAGAAAAAAGTCTATATACAGTGTGTGCAAATGAGGTAGGATAAGGGAGGTAAGGCAATAAATAGGCCATGGTGGAGAAGTAATTACAATATAGAAATTAAACACTGGAACGGTAGGATTTGCAGAAGATGAATGTGCAAGTAGAGATACTGGGGTGCAAAGGAGCAAGATAAATAAATAAATACAGTATGGGGATGAGGAAGATTGGATGGGCTATTTACAGATGGGCTATGTACAGGTGCAGTGATCTGTGAGCTGCTCTGACAGCTGGTGCTTAAAGCTAGTGAGGGAGAAACGAGTCTCCCCCTTCAGTGATTTTTGTAGTTCGTTCCAGTCATTGGCAGCAAAGAACTGGAAGGAAAGGCGTCCAAAGGAAGAATTGGCTTTGGGGGTGACCAGTGAGATATACCTGCTGGAGCGTGTGCTACGTGTGGGTGCTGCTATGGTGACCAGTGAGCTGAGATAAGGCAGGTCTTTACCTAGCAGAGACTTGTAGATGACCTGGAGCCAGTGGGTTTGGCAGCGATTATGAAGTGAGGGCCAGCCAACGAGAGCATACAGGTCGCAGTGGTGGGTAGTATATTAGGCTTGGTGGCAAAACGGATGGCACTGTGATAAACTGCATCCAATTTGTTGAGTAGAGTGTTGGAGGCTATTTTGTAAATGACATCGCCAAAGTCGAGGATCGGTAGAATGGTCAGTTTTACGAGGGTATGTTTGACAGCAAAAAAATAACCAGGCATCCTCTACTGCCGTGGTCAATATCCGTCCAGGATACCCGGGCCAGGTCGATTAGAAAGGCCTGCTCGCTGAAGTGTTTCAGGGAGTGTTTGACAGTGATGAGGGGTGGTCGTTTGACCGCAGACCCATTACGAATGCAGGCAATGAGGCAGTGATCGCTGAGATCCTGGTTGAAAACAGCAGAGGTATATTTAGAGGGCAAGTTGGTTAGGATCATATCTATGAGGGTGCCCGTGTATACGGATTTGGGGTTGTACCTGGTGGGTCCATTGATAATTTGTGTGAGATTGAGGGCATCAAGTTTAGATTGTAGGATGGCCGGGGTGTTAAGCATGTCCTAGTTTAGGTCACCTAGCAGCACGAGCTCTGAAGATAGATGGGTGGCAATCAATTCATGTATGGTGTCTAGGGCACAGCTGGGGTCAAAGGGTGGTCTATAGCAAGCGGCAACGGTAAGAGACTTGTTTCTGGAAAGGTGAATTTTTAAAAGTAGAAGCTCGAATTGTTTGGGTACAGGCTATCTCTGCAGTAGATTGAAACACCGCCCCCTTTGCCAGTTTTATCTTGTCAGAAGATGTTGTAGTTAGGATTCGAAATTTCAGAGTTTTTTGGTGGTCTTCCTAAGTCAGGATTCAGACACGGCTAGGACATCCGTGTTGGCAGAGTGTGCTAAAGCAGTGAATAAAACAAACTTTGGGAGGAGGCTTCTAATGTTAACATGCATGAAACCAAGGCTTTTACGGTTACAGAAGTCAAAAAATGAGAGCACCTGGGGAGTAGGAGTGGAGCTAGGCACTGCAGGGCCTGGAGTAACCTCTACGTCACCAGAGGAGGAGTAGGATAAGGGTACGGCTAAAGGCTAACAGAACTGGTCATCTAGTACGTTCGGAACAGAGAGTAAAAGGAGCAGGTTTCTGGGCACGATAGAATAGGTACAAGGCATAATGTAAAGACAAAGGTATGGTAGGATGTGAGTACATTGGAGGTAAACCTAGGCATTGAGTAATGATGAGAGAGATATAGTCTCTAGAGATGTTTAAACCAGGTGATGTCACCGCATATGTGGGAGGTGGAACTAAATGGTTGGTTAAGGCATGAAATAAGACAATCACTAACCAGGACAGTAATGGACAAGGCATATTGATATTATGGAGGGGCATGCGTAGCTGAGTGTTCATAGGGGTCCAGTGAGTGGTTGGGCTGGCTGGAGACAGGGCGATTCAGACAGCTAGCAGGCCGGGGATATTAAGCTAGCAGAAGGGCCTTAGAAGGACGTCGCAACGGAGGAAAGTCTTTTTAGCCTCCGCGTGCGGTGACGTCGATAGACCAGTTGGGATGGATTAGTAGGGTTCTGAGTAGCAGAGTGGTCCAAGTCCAATTGGGAAAATAGGTATAGTGGCCCAAGAAATTGGCCGATGGATCTATTCAGCTAAACAGCTAGCGGGCCGCGGCTAGCAGGCTAACAGATGGGCATTCAGAGGATGTCGCGGCGTAGGAGCCGGGTGAGTGCCCCCTCGAACAGGTTACGTCGGTAGTCCAGTCGTCAAGGATCGGTGGGGTTCCGTGCCCCGTACCGGCAGTAGAAGGGGTCCGGGCTTTGTAGCCCAGGAGTGGCTGATGGGCCTCTTCAGCTAGCCGGGAGAATGGGACTAGCATGGGCTAGCTCCAGGCTAATTGGTGCTTGCTTCGGGACAGACCTTAGCCAGGAGTAGTCACTCGGGTTGCAGCTAGCTAGCTGCGATGATCCGGTGAAAAGGTTCAGAGCTTGCGGTAGGAATCCAGGGATATGGAGAGAAAATAGGTCCGGTATGCTCTGGTTTGAGTCGCGTTGTACAAACTGGCGCTAGCAGTGGTTAGCTGACTACTAGCTAGTAGCAAGTGAGCTGGCTAGCTTCTGTTGGGGGATTCCGGTTCCGAGGGAAAATAAAAATACTTTAGAAAAAACAGATCCACACCACATTGGGTGAGGCGGGTTGCAGGAGAATATTTTGAAGTTGAGGTTTAGAAAAATATAAAAAAGATAAGCGAAGAAAAAGACCTAAAAAGATATATACATGGGACACGACAAGACGAAGGACAAAGACGTCTGACTGCTACGCCATCTTGGATTTCCTCATGGAGATACTGTATATACTACAGGGTTTGAGGTAATAACTGAGTGGGAGACTTGAGTGGGAGACTTGAGATCAAATCAAATCCAATCAGGTTTAACTTGGGGGGAAGAAGGAGAAGAGAGAGAGAGAAACGTCACATTTATACGTTTGTTCAGTAGAGGCAATCTGCTTGTTTTTCTAGGTTTGTACTTTAAAATTGTACTTCAGCAAAGTGTCCTTGGATCTATGGTCTCTTCTCCTGAAAGTATACACTTGCTGTGTGTTTTTTTAAGAAATTGGCTCCTCGAACGAAAATCAATGTCAAAATTGTAAAGTGCTGTAAATTGCTTGCTGCTTTCTGGTGATTGAAACGCCAATCACTTGGGGAACCTGTGAGAGAGTAGATGATGGAGCACTGCTTTCCTCAACACCTCCCACACACACACACACACACGCACATACACACCACACACACGCACACACCACACAACTTTCTCTTCTCTCTCTCTTTTCTTACCCTCTCTCGCTCTCTCCCTCCTTCTCACCCTCTCAATCTCCCTCCCTCCTTCAGACCCTCTCTCTCTCCATCTCTCTCTCTCTCCCTCCCTCCTTCAGACCCTCTCTCTCTCCTTCATCTCTCTCTCTCTCCCTCCCTCCTTCAGGCCCTCTCTCGCACCCTCCCTCCTTCAGACCCTCTCTCTCTCCCTCCTCACCCTCTCTCTCTCTCCCTCCCTCCTTCCTTCTCACCCTCTCTCTCCCTTCCTCCTTCTCACCCTCCCTCTCTCTCCCGCCCTGCTTTTAACATTCTTACCCCCTCTCTCTCTCTCCCCCTCTCTCTCTATCCCAGGCTGACAGCTAGAAAGCTTGTTGAAGGAAACCGTAATATCTCCCCTACAGAGTGAGTGTGTTCCATACACGTAGCCAGATGTCTTAGGGATCAGGCTAGCGGAGGGAGTGGATAGACTGGATAAAAGAGCTCGCTAATGCATTTCTCCCTGGATGACTCATGGAAAGAGAGTAGAGACCTTGGAAATACCAGACCACAGGGGAACAAACCCAGTCGATTAGGTGCCCCCAAACATTAATAGTTATTACATTTGGATGATATCACAGAATTGCTGTGATGGGCCCAGCAGCTGTGCTCGGGGGCTTCTCATAAATCCTGATTACCTTCACATGTCCAAGTGTGCCACCGCACTTGATGTTCTTAACAAATCTTAATGAAACTCCCAGCACACCAACAACCTCACTGGTAATGGCATTACAATGGATTGGGATGCTGGGGACTACAAATAATTGATTTATTTTTCTCAGGCAAACGCTAGAAAACCTATTGGGTGAGGGCAGCTAGCGACGACGCTATGCTACGTGTTTGTGCTTGGCAATGGAGTGTGCGAGGAAGACAGATGTGTCTGTCAAGGGGAGTGAGTTGGCCAGACATGACTAAGGAGCTACCCTACTCCCAAGGAAGGGCAGGTTTGATGTACACGGCTACTCGCTCTACCCATTCAAGAAGGATGGCCTATTTATTGTCTTACCTCCCTTATCCTGCCTCATTTGCACATACTGTATATAGACTTTTTCTACTGTATTATTGACTGTATGTTTTGTTTATTCCATGTGTAACTCTGTGTTGTTGTATGTGTCAAACTGCTGTGCTTTATCTTGGCCAGGTCGCAGTTGCAAATGAGAACTTGTTCTCAACTAGCCTACCTGGTTAAATAAAGGTGAAATTATTATTTTTTTTTTTTAAAAGGTTGGGAGGAGAGCCCTCAAATCATACCGTTCCCCTAACCCTAACAGCAGACCTTTCCCCTAACCCTAACAGCAGACCTTTCCCCTAACCCTAACAACAGACCTTTAACCCTAACCCTAACAGCAGACCTTTCCCCTAACCCTAACCCTAACAGCAGACCTTTCCCCTAACCCTAACCCTAACAGCAGACCTTTCCCCTAACCCTAACCCTAACAGCAGACCTTTAACCCTAACCCTAACAGCAGACCTTTAACCCTAACCCTAACAGCAGACCATTCCCCTAACCCTAACAGCAGACCATTCCCCTAACCCTAACAGCAGACCTTTCCCCCTAACATCAGACCTTTCCCCTAACCCTAACAGCAGACCATTCCCCTAACCCTAACAGCAGACCTTTCCCCTAACCCTAACAGCAGACCATTCCCCTAACCCTAACCCTAACAGCAGACCATTCCCCTAACCCTAACAGCAGACCATTCCCCTAACCCTAACAGCAGACCATTCCCCTAACCCTAACCCTAACAGCAGACCTTTCCCCTAACCCTAACAGCAGACCATTCCCCTAACCCTAACAGCAGACCTTTCCCCTAACCCTAACCCTAACAGCAGACCTTTCCCCTAACCCTAACAGCAGACCATTCCCCTAACCCTAACAGCAGACCTTTCCCCTAACCCTAACCCTAACAGCAGACCTTTCCCCTAACCCTAACAGCAGACCATTCCCCTAACCCTAACCCTAACAGCAGACCATTCCCCTAACCCTAACAGCAGACCATTCCCCTAACCCTAACAGCAGACCATTCCCCTAACCCTAACAGCAGACCATTCCCCTAACCCTAACAGCAGACCATTCCCCTAACCCTAACCCTAACAGCAGACCATTCCCCTAACCCTAACCCTAACAGCAGACCATTCCCCTAACCCTAACCCTAACAGCAGACCATTCCCCTAACCCTAACAGCAGACCATTCCCCTAACCCTAACCCTAACAACAGACCTTTAACCCTAACCCTAACAGCAGACCATTCCCCTAACCCTAACCCTAACAGCAGACCTTTCCCCTAACCCTAACAGCAGACCATTCCCCTAACCCTAACAGCAGACCATTCCCCTAACCCTAACAGCAGACCATTCCCCTAACCCTAACAGCAGACCTTTCCCCTAACCCTAACAGCAGACCATTCCCCTAACCCTAACCCTAACAACAGACCTTTAACCCTAACCCTAACAGCAGACCATTCCCCTAACCCTAACCCTAACAGCAGACCTTTCCCCTAACCCTAACAGCAGACCATTCCCCTAACCCTAACAGCAGACCATTCCCCTAACCCTAACAGCAGACCTTTCCCCTAACCCTAACAGCAGACCATTCCCCTAACCCTAACAGCAGACCTTTCCCCTAACCCTAACAGCAGACCATTCCCCTAACCCTAACAGCAGACCATTCCCCTAACCCTAACAGCAGACCATTCCCCTAACCCTAACAGCAGACCTTTCCCCTAACCCTAACAGCAGACCATTCCCCTAACCCTAACCCTAACAGCAGACCTTTCCCCTAACCCTAACAGCAGACCATTCCCCTAACAGCAGACCATTCCCCTAACCCTAACCCTAACAGCAGACCTTTCCCCTAACCCTAACAGCAGACCATTCCCCTAACCCCCCTAACAGCAGACCTTTCCCCTAACCCTAACCCTAACAGCAGACCATTCCCCTCTTTTCCTCAGGAATGCAGCTGTTAATGGTTGAGAGGAAAGTAGGGTGGGGTGATATAGCCAGAATATAATATCATTATCATTATCCTTATATTGTTTTTCATTTTTAGCAATAAGGATGTATCTGACGGTATTTTATATTTCTGAATAATACAAGTTATTACCGGTATGTGGATCCATCCATCCATAAATACGATACATCACCCAGCCTATATTCAAACCCACACAGAAACATTAGGTCTATTCAAACCCACACAGAAACATTAGGTCTATTCAAACCCACACAGAAACATTAGGTCTATTCAAACATTAGGTCTATTCAAACCCACACAGAAACATTAGGTCTATTCAAACCCACACAGAAACATTAGGTCTATTCAAACCCACACAGAAACATTAGGTCTATTCAAACCCACACAGAAACATTAGGTCTATTCAAACCCACACAGAAACATTAGGTCTATTCAAACCCGCCGCGGCCCCCACAGAAACATTAGGTCTATTCCCCCACAACGCCACCCACACGAAACATTAGGTCTATTCAAACCCACACAGAAACATTAGGTCTATTCAAACATTAGGTCTTTTGATAGTTAATTGTTGCCAGGAGGGTTAACAAAAGCCCCATTCACGTTTTTTTTATCAAGGGTTCTGACAAGGAAGCTTGGCTCTGAAACACGTCAGCAATAAGAGCTG